>NC_134484.1:203599847-203899847 GCF_040206685.1 Ascaphus truei | reverse complement strand
CACAGTTACTTGAGAAAGTCTATGTTCAGCAACTTCCTGGAGGAAAGGCAGCAACTAAATAGCACAGGAAGCCAATCAGGCCAGAGCTGCACAGGAGGCAGCAAGAAGCAGGCGATACCCGATTGCAGGTTTAGGGAGGGCTTGTCTGGAAACTGAATAGCTCTGTAAGGATGAGTTTCAGCCAAACCCAGGAGCGGAATCCTTATAGTACCCCCCACCCCCCTTTTCAGGTGAGAACTCCAGGCGATCCAGGTCAGGCTCACTCAGAGATCTGGGTGACATGGAATTGTTTCTGAACTGTCTTAGGCAGGAAGTAGACCCGTAGTTCGTTGAGTTCGTAATATGAGTTCCAGCCAAACCCAGGAGCGGAATCCTTACAGCAGGGCAGGAATATGGGCGCTTCCACTCCGGGTCCAGGCCGTCTCTGATCTTACAAACTTCCACTCTTGTGAACATTTGTTTAACACTCTAAACCAGCGTTTCCCAAACTTTTTTTTCCGTGGCCCAGTTATTTTAATACTTCTCCTTCGTGACCCACTAAAAATTTTATCACCTCTACTGGCCTTTTCCCGTGGCCTGGTTATTTTTATACGTCTCCTTCGTGACCCACTAAAAATGTTATCGCCTATACTGGCCTATAGGTAAAATATAGGCCAGGTCATACAGTTGGGGGGTAAAGGTGGGGGGGGGTGAAGGTCAGAGAGGGCTGCTAGCTGATAGATTTCTCTCATCACCCAGACATGGGTCTCCCCCCTTTTAATGTCTCTCTCCGGTGGCCCTGCTCCTTTTTGCCTTTTAATTAGGTTCTTCTTTCTCCCCCTCTGCCACCCCGACTAACCTTGTCACAGAATCTGGGCCTTCAGGTGTCCATTCGTCCGAGGCTCCACAGGGTGTGAGAGGGGGGGGGGGGCGCAGCCTCTCCCCTGGCGGTATCTCAGGGGCTTCCCCAATCACGGGACTGCAGCGTCTATCTCTCCGATCGCTTGCTCCTTCTGACTGTCTCCAGGGTTCCCTACAGACAGGGTCGGTGAGCAGTACGCAGGAGATGGCTTGGGCTCCTAGCTAGATTTGTTGCACAGCCACGGTGGCCATCTTTGCCTCCGTATGCATTGCGCGCTCTACCTCACAGCTATACCGGCGCCTGATCGCCAAATTGGCGTTTCCTCGTGGGGCCGGCAGTATTCAGGGAGCTCCCGTTCAGCTCCTGGGTGGTTCTCTCACCTCTCCCGCCCGCTTCCGTTCGGCCAATCAAGTTCTTCCTCTGCTACAGCCCCCGCATGGGGCCGTGGCCATCTTAGGTCTCCTGTGTGGTCGGGGGAGGTAGCCGGGGATTCGTGCTGTCGTGCAGGCTTTGAATTCTCTCCCTCCGACAGTGCCCTCTCCCCCTCTAATGTGTGGGCTGCAGATTTTTAGTTTGTTTTTTTCTTTTTTGGCTCTGATTGGTACACTAGTTCACGGAGCCTAGTAGAAGTGCGGCCGCTCTGCCCTGTGTCCTGGCCACGCCCCCCGACACCGTCGAGTTTTAGGCGACCTGGCATTTTGCTTTCGTGGCCAGGTGCCGGGTCACGACCCACCATTTGCGAAATGCTGCTCTAAACAGTCTTAGGCCCTCCAACCTTCTGCTTTAGTATACATTGAGCAGGCATACCCAGCCACTCTTTCTAGTTAGTCACCGAACGAGAACGCACCAATACCTATCATTGCAAAATTGTGGTCATACTCACCCCTTGTATGTCTGATTGGGCTAGCCATGCCTGCCATACTTTTTGGAATTTGGTGCCTGTATCATTTACCAGGCTTGTAAGCTTCTCTATCTGACAGACAAACCAGACTTTGTTTCTAATTTTTGAGATTATTGGAAAATCTTTTTGTTTCCATAATTGTGAGGGTGAAGGGGTACCCAGGCCATGAAATAAAGTCATTCTGCTCAGCTGGGTTCCCCTGAGTCAGATAAAGTGACTCCAGAGTGTCAGTTCTGCAGCCCACGGCTGGCTGCAGTCGTATTAATATGTAATATGTCTAAACAGCACCCGCTAGGAATAAGGGGCTTCTAGCACTGTTTAAAGGGTTAATTGGATAAGCGTGCCTGTGGTTATCTGGTCAGGCCCGACATTACAACACTGTATCACTGTGTAACCGCAGACAAGCAAGGGAATCCTTAACCGCAAGCTAAATTGGATAAGTGATCTGCGGTCAGGAAAAGATGCCGGATTGCAACAGTGTATAATGTGGTCTCATCATTCAATTAAGGTCAATTGGTAAAGTGCATCTGTGGTTATAGATTGAGTCCGGGCATTGCAACATTGCATCCCAGCCCCAAACCGCAGACCGGGGAAAAGCTTAACCACAAATCTCATAACAACCCACACATAATTAACCAGCTAACTTTTGATAGGAAAGTCCTAGCTTTCTAATTTTTTGTATGCAATGTGCTAGGGGGTAGACATGTAATCAAATATAGTTATGAGTTTGTAACATTTATTTAAAGGCATAAATGAGAAGTAGCTCGGAGTATAGTATTTTAAAGTTATATGAACCGGGACATTTACATTTCAGTCAGGCAGGACAGCTGATACATTAAGCATTCACTAGTGTCATTTATGATCAGGGATGAGTCATGTATAATGCAAGTCCGGACTTCTGAGACTCCCTGTGGAGCGGGCTCCAGAGTGTCTGCAAAAGTATGTGGCTTCAAAAGACACCGACCTGGGGAAAGTGCTAAATGTCAGGAAATATATATACAGGCATACCCCGCATTAAAGTACACAATGGGACCGGAGCATGTATGTAAAGCGAAAATGTACTTAAAGTGAAGCACTGCCTTTTTCCCACTTGTCGATGCATGTACTGTACTGCAATCGTCAAATACGTGCATAACTGATCTAAATAACGCATTTGTAACAGGCTCTATAGTCTCCCTGCTTGCGCACAGCTTCGGTGCAGGTAGGGAGCTGGTATAGCTGTTCAGGACGTGCTGACAGGCGCATGCGCGAGCTGCCTTTTGCCTATTGGGTGATATGTCCTTACTCGCGAGTGTACTTAAAGTGAGTGTCCTTAAACCGGGGTATGCCTGTAAACAGTTTGCCTAGCAGATGTCTGGGCATCCTGGAGAAAGGTAGACATTCTGCCGCCGTGCAAGGGGGCTTGGTCGGGTATGCCAAGTGGGATAAGTGTGAAGTTAGCGCATGACCCGTGGCATACCGTAAAGCCCTTTGCCCGGCTGCAGGAACTGTTGGCAAACTTGCCATTGGGTGGGAATTTGCTTTGCACGCCAAGATTGGCTTGTATTACCCAGATAGGCTTGAGAGGGTGTTATAAGCCCGTGCAGGCTATCGGGCGGGGGTTCAACTGTGTTCTTCTGTGATCCATCGGAAGGTATAGCGTGCGGTACAGAGACGATTCCATCACAACAAGGATTGTACCCCACTACGAAAGTTCGTTAGAACTAAGGACTTGTAAACGAACTCTGCAAGGGCAGAACGAAGATACTTCTTTCGGCGGAGAAACAGGGGCTGCAAGCGGCGCCCCTAGACAAAAACGGTTTCGCGTCTCTTGTTTGCGTATCAACCCCACTCCTGGGAACATATTCCAAGCATGCACCAATCTGCATCAATTTGCACCATTTCATATTCTATTTCCTAAAAATATCCTCGGAAGGGCACTTCCTCCCCAGACTTTTTACGAAATAGAATATAAATTGGTGCAAATTGGTGAATACTGTGAAATTTAGAAAAAAATGACGTAACAGTGAGGTAATTTTATAAATAACATTCTTCCTCACCAACGATTCCCACCTTACCATTGTGTCCAGTATTTTTGGAGAAGCCATCTGGCAACCATAGCTGCAAGAATAAGCATTACAGATACAGTAGGCATTGAGATTTTCCACTTGCACCCGTATTCCTCCTAAAAGTATATTATTCCTTTTTGATCTTGATCTAGATCTTTTCTCTCACTCAGTTCATCAATTGCCTCCCTGGTCCCAGAGTTATTGCTTCATGGTTTTGTAGGCCTCAATCACATCAGTTTTGTTTTCCAGTGTTTGTGTGGCTGTCTGGGCTGGTAAACTGATTTGATCTCTTTAAGAGCCATTTGCAGTTCTGTTTGCAACAGTGTTTTTTTATAGTGCTATAGAGATCATTGATCTTCTGATACCGGAGTGTGCCCTAGATTTCAGAGAGTGGAGACTCAAAGGATCATCACCATGTGGCACTCAATCATTTGACAGTCCTTCCGCAGCCACATCCTTTCTTTGAAGAAGTCTGATACTTCAGGTATTTCTGCAGATTTTTTGGTCTTTGGCGGCATTCGTGCGGTCCGGTTATGTTGCGGTAGGTAGTTGAGTGTTTTCCCGAGCACTTTGTTGGCTTAAAGTCACTTTTTACTATCATTTGATCACAGACACCTGCAGAGTTGAGCTACTCCCCGTGTCCGCTTTCCTTCGTACAATGCATGCGCCCCTGCCCACTCTTTTTTTAATGATATTGATTATCTCATGGACCACAAAGGTTCTGAGCTTTCTTTGAAGTTCTCTAAACATCCTATCTTTCGAATTGGGAACTTGACCTGGATCCCCAATCTCTAGAATTTTTCATACAGCCTGTATCAGCTTAAAGGACGTTGGATCTTCTGGTCTGCCATTAACTTTGGAGGAATTGAGCTCCATCTCCAACATCTACTATGCCCTTCCTCTTCTGAAGACACCAGTGTTCTGTCTACATTAGTAAGAAACAGTGTGCTTATGATCCTTACTTCTGTTCTGGAACGGTGCAGCTTCAATGCCCTGCGTAACTGCACCCAGGTAAAGAAATTTGCCATAGGCTCCGTCAATCTCTAGCCGTCTCCTTTAGGCAGTCCTCAGGTTTTTTTTAGCGCCGGTTTGTTGCACAGGGAGCAATACTATAAGGTTCATGAGTACTGGCCTTCTCGTTAAAAAAAAAAAAAAAGTTTAATTGTTATACAACTAACTCCCTCTCTTGGGTTTATCTTAGACTTATGGATACAGCAGGCTTTTAGCAGGGAGAATCAGTTGTGTAGAATCACCTGGATATCACAGATAGCTTGAGTCAGGAGTCTGAACCAGCGGTGCAACGGGCAGTAGAAAGTTTCCAGGAGGAGCAAGCAAGAGAGATAGTCAGGCAAGCAGGAGAAATGTTGGATGAACGGGGGCAGGACAGGCAGCAAACAGGAGAATCGTCAGGTGCACCAGGGTCAGGGCAACAGCAGGGAGTCAGAGGTAAGCCAGACTCAGGAACCAGGAAGTCAAAGGATATGGAATAGCAGGTAATGCAGCAAAAGAGCAACACAACCTCACTCCAGCAGCAAAGCTGTTGTGAAGCAATGAGTCTTTGAGAAAGGTGCCTTCTTATAGGCCAAGATGGTCATATGTTGCAGTCAAAACACCTGAGTGCTGAAGAACTGCTTAGGCTGAGTCCACGCTGCCGCTGAGCTAGCTCATGCTTGGAGAGTGGTGATGTCACTAGCTCTCCAAGCACGAGCGATCGCTGTCCTGCAACATTTTTAGAGCAGGGGTGGGGGCGGGGGGCGTGGCTATTAGGGGAGGGGGCGTGTCATTGGCTGAATAGGGGCTGTGTGTTTGTGTCTTTCCATTTTCTCTCTACCCCCTTCCCTCTTCTCTCCCATCTCTCTCCCCATTGCTCTCCCCCCCCATTGTGCTCATGCTCGCTCTCCCCCCCCATTGCTCTCTCCCCGCCCCATTGCTCTCTCCCCACCCCATTGCTCGCTCTCCCTCTCCCCCCCCATTGCGCTCTCCCTCTCCCCCCACCATTGCACTCTCTCCCCCATTATGCTCAAGCTCTCTCTCTGTCTCTCCTCCATTGCTTGCTTTCCCTCCCTCTCTCCCCCCCATTGCTCTCTCTCTCCCCTTCCCCCA
This sequence comes from Ascaphus truei, assembly GCF_040206685.1. NCBI lineage: Eukaryota > Metazoa > Chordata > Amphibia > Anura > Ascaphidae > Ascaphus > Ascaphus truei. The sequence goes on along the minus strand of NC_134484.1, from coordinate 203,893,954 downwards.
TCCCTCTCCCCCTTCCTCCCTCTCTAGCCCCCTTCCTTCTCTCTCCCCCTTCCTCCCTCTCTAGCCCCCTTCCCCCTCCCTCCCCCTTCCCTCCTCTCTCTCCCTTTCCTCCTCTCCGTTCTCCCCCCTCTCTCCTTTCTCCCCCCCTCTCCCTTTCCGCCTCTCCGTTCTCCCCCCCTCTCCTTTCTCCCCCCCTCTCCTTTCTCCCCCCCTCTTCTTTCTCCCCCCCTCTTCTTTCTCCCCACCCTCTCCCCCCTCCTCTCCTTTCTCCCCCCCTCTCCTTTCTCCCCCCTCTTTCCTTTCTCACCCCTTCTCCCCCCCTTCTCTCCTCCCCCCCACATCACACCACTTTGTTTGCCCCCCCACACCACTTTGTTTGCCCCCCCCACACCACTTTGTTTGTCATCCCCCACACACCACAGCAGCCTGTTTCCCCCCCCACACACACACACCACAGCAGTCCGTTTTGCCCCCCCCACAGCAATCCGTTTTGCCCCCCTCCCCCCACACCACAGCAGTCCGTTTTGCCCCCACACACACACCAGTCTGTTTCCCCCCCCGCCCCACACACCACAGCAGTCCGTTTTGCCCCCCCCCCCCCACACCACAGCAGTTCGTTTTGCCCCCCACACACACCACAGCAGTCCGTTTTGCCCCCCCCCCACACCACACAGCAGTCTGTTTTGCCCCCCCCCACACAGCAGTCTGTTTTGCCCCCCCCCCCCCACACACACACCACAGCAGTCCGTTTTGCCCCCTACACACACCACAGCAGTCCGTTTTGCCCCCCATACACACCACAGCAGTCCGTTTTGCCCCCCCCCCACACCACACAGCAGTCCGTTTTGCCCCCCCCACACACACACCACAGCAGTCCATTTTGCCCCCCCACACACACCACAGCAGTCCATTTTGCCCCCCCCACAAACCACACAGCAGTCCGTTTTGCGCCCCCCCCCCACACAGCCGTCCGTTTTGCTCCCCCCCCACACACACCACAGCAGTCCGTTTTGCCCCACACACACACCACAGCAGTCCATTTTGCCCCCCCCCCCCCCATACACCACAGCAGTCCGTTTTGCCCCCCTCCCCCCCACACACCACAGCAGTCCGTTTTGCCCCCCCCCATACACCACAGCAGACCATTTTGACCCCCTCCCCCCCACACACCACAGCAGTCCGTTTTGCCCCCCCCCCCCCCCACACACACCACAGCAGTCCATTTTGCCCCCCCTCCTTCCACTTCTCTCGGCTAGAAATCCTGTGTTTGGTGTAGTGACAGGGCATTAGAACACGCCCTCTCACTACCCATTGGTCAGAGCAGGGTCATGTGATCCTGCTCTGAGCCTGAAAGTATCTCTGCAGTGTCTCCTCAAGCACAAAGCTTGGGAGGGCGTGCGGGCACGCGCATGAGCGCCTACGCACAGCGCGTGTGTGAACGGGAGGATTCCCATTCAGAGGTAAGTGCACTAAGCGCCAAGCGCATAGCGAGCTCAGCGCCAGCGGGGACTCAGCCTTAGGCCTGGGACATAGTAAATTGAAGCTCGCTGAGGCGCGCTCCTGCTCTGCCTCGCCTGCTGAAAATGGTGCTTTTTTCTGTCCTTGCAGGCGAGGCAGTGAGCGCACTCTGGGGGCAGGGCGGAGCAGAGGCGGAGCGGAGGCGTGTCAGGAGGCGGAGCGGGAGGCGGGGCTCCTCCGCTTCCCCGAGCGGCAAATTTGAAACTTGCCTGTCTCGACAAAGTTTCAAAGCCTCCGCACGCATCAGCACACATGCGGAAGGGGAAACTATAGCCGCGCTGATGACAGATGCAGGGGGTTTGTGCATCTGCTCAGCGCGGCTCAGCCCGCCTCAGCGAGCTTGAATTTACTATGTCCCAGGCCTTAGAAGAAATCAGTCCCTCTACGTGGGTCCTGACACCTTTATTAGAGGCAGACTCCATGCTTGTGCAGGTTAGTCACTTCCTGTTCGAATTTGAGCTCTACTCAGACCTTAGCCATGCAGGGCAGCAATGAGAGTCCTATGCCGACTGGTTCTTATACTTTCTGCCACTACACACATGACCGGGTGATATCACCGTCTTGCTACGCCCTGTAGGACCCAAAGCTTGTGAACCACGCAGGCAGTAGAGGAAAGCAGATGCCTAGCGCATCCCTGCCTGTGTGAGCAGGATGGAGCAGCTGGAGCACCAACCTGTAACCGAGGGGAGCCACAGGTACATCCTCGTCCCAGAAGGGAGAGCGTTCTGACTGGCCGTTTGGAACTGCAGTCTGTGTGGCATTGGCAGCATTGCCCAAGTAGGGCCCCCAGACCTGCAACACTGGTGGTGTGTGAAGTCAAGGCCTCAGCGGGGGAGGAATCCCTTGGATGAACTGCAAAATAAACGCAGTCGGCCAAGTCCAAACGGATATTAGGACAGGAAAAAAAGACAACCTGGAGAGGAGGGGTGTGGCTATTACTAGGGCTTCCTATAGGTAGAAGGTTTTCTGTCCTATTTCAGCTGGAGGGTGGGACTTAACCCATTGGTGCCCACTGCCACGGAAAAACCAGGAAAGTATACGTTATTAACCACAGCAGCAGTTGTAATCCAACGTGGCTTCGCTTTCAGCATCCCTGTTAAATGCACTTATGCAATATATCAGAGATTTTTAAGCTGGATTTGATATTCCATTTCATGGCAACTGGATAATTTTTCTGCTGCATTAAAAAGTCACCACTAGACAATGATCGTGCTACAGTATAACCTTGTTTTGTTTCTAATGCGTCGAAATCGTCTTGACTGAATTTCATCTTATTAAACACCAGTTTGTAAAGGCCATTTAGCACTGGGCTCCAGGCCTCTGAATGGTCGGTGATCCCTTTCAATCTTGATGCGCATTGGTCATAATTATCTCATCCAAGTTCAAAATGAAACAATGGGCAGATCACCCCCAAGGGTCATTTATCTCTTCCTTCCAATTGTACATTGAACAAGTAATAATGACCATTGCATGAAGGTCATCACTTTATCATATTGCTTTACCTGTTTAAAAAGATGATTGAGAGTTGATCCCCCTTACACGGTTTGAGTCAATGAGGGAGATGATATGAGAATTGCAAAGCATATATTTATACATCCATATTTATCATTTTTTCCAGGAGTCATCCTCTCTACATTACATTTGCTGTGTGCTAATATAGGGTGGGGGACATCTGTGTCATACTATAGGAAGAAATATGAAATTAGTAGTGTATGGAAGTTGTGCGGATTAGTGGCTATTTAATATGTATTGTAGCCCAGTGGCTATGAGTTTCCAGGCCCTAGCACTGTAAGTCCTGGTAAGGTGCTGGCAGTGTTAGGGTTAAACCCCTCTCACATGGGCCACCTATCTGAACAAGCTCCTCACCCCTACCACATGCAGCACTTATCACCTGAGATCTGACTCCAAAAGACTGTTCATGGTCCCAAGGCTCAACAAAGTATCCGGCCGCTCCTCCTTCTCTTACCGTGCACCCCAAAACTGGAACAATCTGCCAGAGACTCTCACATCCACCACCAGTTTAAGTTCTTTCAAAACTAAAGCTGTCTCACATTTTAATCTGGTCTGTAACTGTTACATACGTCTATAATATATATTAGCTCTAACTGTGCATGCAATGTATTGTATATAATGTATATACCCTGTTCACTTATGTAACTGTATTTGTAACCATGTATTATTTGTCATATTAACTATGTCCAGAACATACTTGAAAACGAGAGCTAACTCTCAATGTATTACTTCCTGGTAAAACATTTTATAAATAAAATAAATAAATGTGATTTCCTTAAGCCTATGGCTAATTTGTTGCGGTTTCCAGGTGCAGCCTGGAAGCCATGGAGCATTTTCCCGGAGCCTTGGAGTGGGACCCTCCCCTGGTATAAAAGATGGCTCCATACCAAATGTGTGTTCCAGTGTAGCCTGCTCCTTAGGGAGTTGGGAAGGGGGTTGAGACTAGCCTCAGGGGCCTCAAGCCCCCCGGGGGAGGGGGGGGAGTATAGTCAGGGAGTGATCACCATGCAAGCTGCGAGGGAAATGTTCTATGCTATGTGAGAAGTACCTCTCTTGCATGAGAGATGGAAGGATCAGGACCTGGCCTGCCAATAAATGGTGAATTGATTCCTTGCCTGGGTGAGAGTTAATGCCTCTGGCAGAGCCCTGCAGGATGGAGGCACTGCACCAACGAACCCAAAAGCTTGTCCTGTTGCTGCTCCCTCTACCATCTGCGGAGACTCAGGCCTCCTGGAAGACCACAGGTGAGCTACACAGCACCACTATCATACCATGTAACTACAGATCTCCCTTAGCGGGGGGTGGGGGGGGGGGGGAGGGGGATAAGGGCGTTACAGTATATTTTAAGATTATAAATATACTTGTACTATTGATTGACAGAGAGTGTAGTCACTATCAGTCAATTTATATGTTTCATTTACATTTGTGTACATTCTATCCAAAAATATGAGGTTACCTTTGAGTAATTGTGTCCTTTTCCATTCAATCCTACCCTAATACTACTAAGACCCTGTGAGGCTGAAAACCTATTTTTTTTAACAAAAATACTATGTACAGTTACCATTTGTACACGTTCAAAGTGCTTTCCCTTCCCTCCCCCCCCCGCCCCCCCACTCACTACAAGGGTTCAGCTCTATTATTATGAGCTACTTGTACGTAAGATTGCTTGTCCAGTCTGCAACCAACAGGTGGCACACTTTGTATTATATATGTTCAGAGATAGCAACTGTGCCGATGCTGTGCTAAAAAGGAATTATATCGTGCTTGTGGGACTTAAGCTGTGGTCCCTTGATCACTTCTGGCAGCTGTGTCATTTTTCTGTGTGAGAAAATCAATGCTTAACCTTTTTTCTCTGGCCCCTCTGGCAGCGACCGATTTTCCAGACGCAATATTTTTAACATAGTATACACATTTAAAAATAGTATACACATTTCAAAATATCTATTGTGTACTGGTCCTCAGAGTGTAAAAGCACTGCAGCTCTCAAATACTTTACTTAAAAATGTTAAGCCTATTGGCTTCCTGACCATACATTCAAAATCACTAACTTTAACCCAACACATTTCTCAAACTACTAGATGGAATCTAAAATCCTGTAACCACTCACTGATAGATTTGAGCTTATCCTCCTGCCCCAACAGAATCCAAACCTCTGGTATCTTTCCTGACATTTTCAGTGATCGTGCGTGTACGTAAAATCAAACCATTAAAATCTAGCCCTATAGTCCTGTGCACTAGAACATTTAGAAATGTTAACCTCGAAAGATCTCAAAAATGATAGATCCCTGAGGAATACATGCACAAGACAAAACTTGCAAAATCGGACAATTTTTTATCAAAACATTAAATCCTGCAAAATTTTGAAAGGTCATCAATAATATTTTTGCCCTGCAGTTCCCAAGAACTTTCCAGTATAAAAAAGGATGATGTAATTGTGACAATTCAGCCATTGCCAACACATTCAATGAATACTTTGTGGGGTGTTATTATCAAGACGCAAACATGATTTAAACCTGGAAGCCCGCAGAGTGCACTCCTATATCAGTACCTCCTCCCTGTGCTCATGAGTTTCAATTTATACCAGTGTCTGAAGAGATTGTACATGAGCTCCTAACACTAAAGCAAAACAATCAATTTGGTCCTGACCAATTGCCATACAAGTTCCTACTTGTTTGTGTCCCTGTCATTGCTAAACCAATTGCCTCCATAATCAACTATTTCGTCTTCTGGCTAAATCCCTAAAGCCTGGAAAACCGCCAGAGTTCTTCGTTTTCAAAAGTGGTGACAAACAGTCTTCAACTACAGACCAGTCTCTATTCTACTTCTTTTATCCAAAGTCATGGAAGTCATTGAAACGTGTTCATTCCCAACTATGCAAATTGTATAAGAAGTTATATTTCCTTGGGAATTCCAATCTGGATCCCAAGAAAATCACTCATTAGTAACAACTCTTTTAAAAATGTGCAATGGGATCCAGTGTAGTATTGAACAAGAACAGTTGACTGATGCAATATTCCTATATTTTGAAAAGGCTTTTAATAATGTTGACCACACTATTATGTTAAATGAACTCCAGTACTGTACTCTGGTAATGGACTACATGCTTTCAACTGTTTTCTCTCATTTATCTGAAAGATACCAATGTGTGTATCTCATGTTCCAACTAACTACTGGATATTACCTGCAGGGTTCCCCAATGCCCTGTTCTATTGCCCCTACATTTTTCTGTCTTTATAAATGACCTGTCACAGTCTCTGACCTTGAAAATGTACTGTAATCAGATTTTTCAAAGGTCGAAAACTGCATCACTCAAAGCAAACTGTTTTTAAACACTGACAAAACAGTAACTATTGTACTTGGGACCAAGGAAAATATCTAAAGTTTCCCACGTCAGAGCTGTCACGGGAGACCAGTATTTTTAACACATTTTACTTTTACGGGATCAATTCAATAGGCAGGACAAGATTGTTAAATAAATTGGGTTTATTCGGGCAAGCCCGCAGACATACATAAATTGCACAAAATACTGTAATACATACCAGCCAGGGGTCTGGGGTGAGTCACTAGCCTCAACTAGGTGCAGGTCGCCCGCTTCAGGAAGGCTTACCCTGTCCAGGAACACCCGGTACTCCTTTTGGGAGAAAATGTTCTCTTCTCAGAACTTGGCCGCAAAATACGGCACTTAGTCTCAGCTCGGCCAGGCGTTTCCTCCGGCAACTCTGTGCCAAGCGCTTTGCTATTTGGAGCAGAGCACTTTCAAAAAGCCCGCCATCTCTTCACCGGCTCAAGCATGCTCTGGTTCTTTGGTCGTCCAGTTTCCTTACAGACCTCGCTGGGCTATGTCCAACATGGAAAAACATGCATTGGGCACGCCTGTCTTTTGTTGTATACATTTGCCACGCTCAGTAGCACTCTTTTTTGACATGAATATATATTCATGATGTGGTGGGTGTAGGAGTTTGAGCTAGCTGGGAATGTGTGTTAATATATTGTGAAGTGTTGAACTAATGCTCTTGGCGCTATGCTGTTAGGTGAGAATCTCCCACTCAGTTTAACATTATAGCGTATTTGTAAAGTTATGACAGACAAAATTAACATTGATTCAGTTTCAAAACTCACCTCCGTTTAGATTGTGCTTTTCAAAATATGCATTTTAAATAGATAAAAAAATACTACAACCATTATAATGAATATAAAATTACATTTTTGGCACGATTATTAAGTTATGTATATTATGTCTTTATTTATATAGCGCCAAAAGTGTACTCAGCGCTTCACAAAGAATACAGTACGGGGAATTATAATAATACAATAAGCACAGCAAAATCAGACCATAGGCAAGGCAATCCCTGCCCCGAAGAGCTTACAATCTAAGTTATAGTGAAGGATAAATGTACTATCTGAGCTTTATGTGCACAGTAAAATTGACTTGTTGAAGCCCCAAACACATCTAGAGTTACTAATGATTAGTGGTCACATTTGCGAGTTCAAAATCCAAAACCCCCGGAGCTGGGGGTCCGGATTCTCAGAACCCAACCTGTCCTAAACACTAAACCGAACCGCAAGTTGTATGTAGAATCCGAGACAGAACTGACCAAAAGCACATTAATGCTTCACAAACGGGTGAGCGGGGAGCAGAAAGGCCAACTGGTGGGAGTAGGGAATATCGCCTTCAAATACTGCCACCCAGAAATCGGGTCAGTCTCTTGTGCAGCTGTAGTTACTATGGGGTACAGTCTGTCTGAGATTAGCTATACTGTGCCACCCGCGCCTACTCTGTCAGCAGAGTTTAATCAGAAGATGCAGCATGGCCAGGTAGACAGGATACCTGGTAAGTACCCCACCAGACACTACAGCAGCACTGGAGGGACTCTTCTCCCTCCCATGTCACTTTCCTGTCCCACCATGTCACCCTCTCTCCTCCCAACATACATATATCTATATGTATGTATAGAAAAAGAATAGGTACTCCATATATGAATAGAAAAGTACAAGCAAGTGCACGCATCATATACTGTATAATAAAATATGGTAAATACTTCACCCAAACCAGAGCCCTGATGAAGGTTTCTTAATGCACTAAAACGTTTTTGTTGTACTACAATATATTTATTAATATTTATTCTGCAGTGCTGTCTCTCCTTTCTTCGAACTCTGGGGACCGAAACGTCGGGCTCCAATGTGTTATGGGTCAATAAGCATTAATTTAATTACAGTATGGTCTTTTCTTCAACTTGGATATTTTTTTCCATCTAGCACAGACACCCTCTGTATGATACTTAATATCGAGTGTGCAGCCATTTCCTAAATGCAAATATATAACTGAAAGTGTTGTTTGTGCATCCCTGTAGACAATTTGGATTGGTCTGTCGGTCCGCCCGTCCTCCCACCCTCCCACGGCTCTCATTGGCCGGTGTGTCTCGCCCCCGTGTGTCCCGCCCCACGGCTCTCATTGGCCGGTGCGCTCTAACACCACACTCATACCCCCCTCGGCTCTCATCTTACCCCACGCCGCCACCCCCCCCTGTAACTCCCCGGCCTTGCCTGAAGGGGGGGGGGGATGGACATGTGATGGGGGGGCGCACAGGCCCGTGACCAAGGGGGGGGCTGGAGCTGTGAAAGGGGGGTGGTTCGGGCATTTGAACGGGGGGAACCAGCTGTGAAGGGGGGGGGGGAGCAGAGAGAGAGGGGGAATAGGAAAATTAAATCCCGGGCAACGCCGGGTATATCAGCTAGTGTGTGTATATATGTGTATATATAGACGGAAACTTACACGGAAGTGCCGAGCGGGTCCCGCTGGTAAGCGTACAAGGGTCCAAAGCATGTAGTGCGAAACGCGTAGAGGTCACGACAGGTCACTCTGCGCGTATGCTGATAGGCTGAGACGGCGCTTGCAGGAAGTTCGTGCGGTGGTAACATCTCTGCGGTGGCGCGGCCCGGACACTTGTACGCTTACCAGCGGGACCCGCTCGGCACTTCCCGTCTCCCCCTTTCAGACTCAGGCAGTTGTTCAGCTTTATTATTAGCAGATATCTGGGTCCATGTATCCTTTATTTTGAACACTCATGTCTTTTTATTTATGTATTTTTATTTTTAGTAATGCTGTGTTTAGATCCAGTCTGAGTAGATACATCCTATTCTGTGTGTGGGTATTTCTGCTATATTTACCCGGATCTAGTGTGCATGTGTACTGAGGTGGGGTTGGATCCCCTCAGTTATCTTTTGTATTAATAAATATTATCTACCCTATTTTAATCCCTGGTGCGCATTGTGTGCACTCTTTTCTTGTCATCACAAGGTGTCCCCCGTTCCGGGGGTCACCTTGCATTAGAAGTCAGCTGGGGAGACGCTCCACATACTGTACATGCTGCAAGGGGATTAGTGCTTCCAGCAAACTTTACATCTGCAGCACGAGCGCTGAATTTCTTATTTCAACTACTACCTATTACAGATTAACATCCTGGGCCACGCCGGGTATATCAGCTGGTCCCATATAAGTAAGCAGCATACAATAACAGTAGTGAAGTGGTAAAGAGGCAACAGCACTCAGCAGTTCAAAATAAAGAGTTGTATTAGTATAGAAATATACTTGCACATATCAACGTTTTGATCCCGGAGCGAGATCTTTATCAAGGGGGGTGCAGAGAACAAGTGAAACTCAGTGACATATATATCCAAAAGACACACCTACCAATTACAGAAGTCAAAAATCGCGCGAAGAAACAGGTGAGTACACAGTTCCAGTCAAATGAAGCAACAGCTGTGTGATGAGTCCTGCTATTGGTTACAGGGCCTTCACGTGATGCATACTCGGGAGCGTCCTGCATTGCCACAGTAACCATCAGAGGTTTGGCTCATCCAGGTCTCAGAAAACAGGAGCCTATGATCCCGAGAAAGAATACAACTCTTTATTTTGAACTGCCGAGTGCTGTTGCCTCTTTACCACTTCACTACTGGTATTGTATGCTGCTTATTTATATGGTATTAGCACCAGTCGCTACTGCTTTGATCACAGGAGTACAGGATATTTTCTATCCACATATTATACTTGCCTATTCAGCAAACACATCCTATATACCATACGGCTGGGATTTGTCTATTTCCATGGGCAGCCGCTTTAGAGACTATTTTGATATTCTTTTCTGATTTACAAGGAGTCTCTGCTATGCAAGAATTTGCGGACGCTTCAGAAATCTTTGCCAACCTCTCAGACACACTGGGATATACAGATGTGGATGTGGCCAAAATAAGATATACTGAGTGTGTGGAGGCGGTTTTTGGAACAGACAAATCTACCGATATATATATAATGATCTCATACACCTGAAGAAAAGAGAGGTGGATTTCTACCTGCATGCGGTTACGCTTTCCAGCGAAGTTCCTCACTACGAATACCCAATTACACCGGTCCTACTGTATATGCCCTGGCCAAAGTCCATAAATCCTTAACAGCCCCACCAGGCAGACCGATCATATCGGCTAGGGGATCATTATGCCAACCTTTGTCACAACTAGTTGATTTCCATTTACAACAAATAGTTTGTAATATGTTCTCCTATATTAAGGATACAAAAGACTTTATCAACAAGCTGGCAACTCTGACCCTCGATTTGACTGATGTCCTTCTAGTAACTCTCGACGTTTCCAGTCTTTATACCAATATACCCAATCAGGAAGGTATGGAGGCAATTAGGATTCATCTGGTAGGCTCTGGCCAATATGTTGGACCTCCACCTGAATTTCTCATGACACTGATTGACCATATACTTCATAAAAATTATTTCATGTTTAAAAGATCTTATTATTTGAAGTTAATGGGAACTATTAACCAATATTATGCCAATATTTTTATGGATACATATGAACACACCCATCTCTTGCATGATGCTCCACACACTGAGCATATATTACATTACTCAAGATACATCGAGGATGTGTTTCTACTCTTGGGCGGTTGCGATGAGGACCCGATTGTCTTCACGACATATCTTAATCAAATACCATCAACTATTTGTTTTACGTTTCAATATAGTAAAACAGAGATAGTATTCCTGGACACTACTGTACACAAACAGAATAACATATTGTGCACCAGGATACATACGAAATGCACGGATATGAATACGCTCCTTGAAGCTACGACTCACCATTCCACCCCTACTGAAGAGGGGGCTACCTTTCACTCAGATGTTGCGTGTGCAACGGATTACGAGTAATGCAGAAGAACTTGAAGCTGCCCTTCAACAAATGGCGATACACTTTAGGGAAAGAGGTTATGACCAGACAGATTGAGCAGGCACTTGTACAGGCACGACTCCGGCACGAGAGGACCTATTGAAGCTAACAACAAGAGTCAAGGATACTAACCGCTTTAACATTGTCTCTACTTACAGTACTGCCTCAGGTCACATCCAACATAGCATTAAGAAGCACTGACATCTTGGCCAATGATAAGCGTATCGGCCAACACTTTACGTCACCACCCCTTTTGTTATAGGAGGGGTCATAATATAGGTGACCTACTCACCAAATCAGACCCGGTTGAGAAATATGCCACTGCTCCCATGTGGCTTACCAAACTCCAGGGGTTCACAAATGCAAGGGTTGTGTCAATTGTCAAGACCTGATGCTGGGTAATACATTCATGCACCATCACAAGGGCCATCCTCTCAAAATAGTTGATTTCCTTATCTGTGAATTCAGATTCGTCGTATACATTATCAAATGCCCTTGCAGACTACTTTATGTTGGAAAAACATCAATAATGCTTAAGGAGAGGATAGCTATGCACTGATCCACTATTCGGAAGGTCCTCTCTGACTTGACTGATCAGGACGATTTGAAATTGCTACCTGTAGCGAGACATTTCAAACAGAAACAGCATGGCCTGACTACCTTCAGTTGTATGCCCATCACACAGGCACATGTCCCACCTTGAGGTGGGAATAAACACAAGCTGCTGCTCCAACTGGAGGCCAGATTTGTACATATACTGAATACTATGGCTCCCAAAGGCCTCAACGAAGATATGAATCTCGGATGCTTTTTAAAACAGCTTATCGTTATGGCTTTATATCGTTATTACATTTGTAAGTAACAGCTTGTGTTCACCTTCCACCACGTGTGGCATCAGGTCTATCCTTATTGTCTTGTACATATTGTGCATGTCCAGACTTTGTTCATTGACATATTAATATTTTCATGTATGCTGAATGGCTTTAACATTTGTTTATTTGTTTCCCTTCCCCTTTTAACTCCCTCTTTTTCCCTTTTCCCTTCCTTCCCATCCCGTTTTTCCGTCATTCTCCCCTCACACACATTCCCCTCACTTTGGGTTTATTATTGTTGCATTATGCAATTTATACAGGTCAGTCATCCTCTGTGTCCCCCACTCACTGCTGCGGCTTATTTTTACTATGGCGCCGTTATTTGGGGTCTATGGCAGTGTGCCTTTATGTACTTCACTTGTGCGTATTGGTTCTATGGCCACGCCAGGACGCAATCAGGGGACGCAGCATGGTTCATTTGTTTTGACTCAGACGTGTTGCGCATGCGCCTGCTGACAATCATTGTGATTGTGGATCTGTTTTTTTGTTGTTTCTATGGTCATGTTCCATGTGCCCTTACGCTGGTGTCACTATCAGTGTGGCTCAAATGTTGACGGTCCATTGTTAATCTATTTGACAGACCTGAGCTTACTAGTATGGCTTATCAATGCCTGCGGAGGACCCTATTGTCGCGCATGCGATCCATGGACATTAATACTGGGGGATCATAGACTCCTGTTTTATGAGACCCGGATGAGCCAAACCTCTGATGGTTACTGTGGGAATGCAAGATGCTCCCCAGTATGCATCACGTGAAGGCCCTGTAACCAATAGCGGGACTCATCACACAGCTGTTGCTTCACTTGACTGGAACTGTGTACTCACCTGTTTCTTCGCGCGATTTTTTTGCTTCTGATTGTAATTGGTAGGTGTGTCTTTAGGGTATATATGTCACCAAGTTTCACTTGTTATTTGCACCCCCTTGATAAAGATCTCGCTCCGGGATCGAAACGCTGATAAGTATTGTATGTCTTTATTTATATAGCGCCAAAAGTGTACTCAGCACTTCAGAGAGATGGGGAGAGGGGGAGAGAGAGAGACGCAAACACATACTGTGTATCTGTATATTAAATATATACTTAAATATCTATATATAAATTTCAGGAAAATAAGAGCACCACTTGTACCAAGATCAGAAAAAAAAATCAATTGCCAGTGTGTCCCATAAAATGAAAAATGTAATAGATCAACAGCAACCAACTACATAACGGGGCAAGGAAAGCCCCCACCAACGCGTTTCGAGCGTGAAGCTCTTTATCAAGGTACCCCAGCTTTCTTTGCCCCGTTATGTAGTTGGTTGCTGTTGATCCATTACATTTTTCCTTTTATGGGACACACTCTAGCAATTGATTTTTTTCTGATCTTGGTCCAAGTGGTGCTCTTATTTTCCTGAAATTCATTCCTGTGTATGCTGTGGAAAACAGAGGCACACCCTACTGGAGGATAATAGTTTTGAAGACCTAACAAATGTGTTGTTCCACTTCAATATACATTTGTCTGGACACGTATATATGTGTGGATTCTTACTACAGTGATCGTGGAATCCGGGCCAGCTAGTTGAAGCATAGTGAACCAGTAGTGTTACCATTATTTGGAATATTGGTCATACATACACAAGGGTTATATACTGGACCTATCTCAATGTTCTTTATAGAATCTTTTGGCTTAAACAAGTTATTGACCATATAGATAGAGCACCATACAGCCTTTGTACTTTGTATGTATATATGAAACTGGTTCTTATTACAGCACTGGGACTGGTATCATTATACGAATTCATCTTGCACCAGGGATTTGTTTCTCTTTTTGTATAGGAAGAAGGAAGGCTGATACAATGTGGGAGGGAGAAACTCGAGAGATGGGGGCAGGAAATCATGACATGCTGCTATGTTTTAGTATCAATATCTAAAGGGTTAGAGACTTATAATAACACCGTCTACAGCGCCTGACTTCTGAGACGAGTAACGCACCTTAGCTGTCACAATAAAGCAAGGTTTATTATCGAGTCAGACAAGTGCTCTTGCTAGTAGCAGATTCTCTTGGCCTGATATCTTGGAGCAGGTGTTGTGCATGAATCCAACAGTGTGCTTATGATTCCAATAAAACATGCACAGGACTGCTTTATGTCTGCTTAATTTCAATAAAACATTAACAATTCCTATCAAAAAATTTCAAGAGCAAGTGTATGATTCCATGAACCCTTTTGGTGCAAGAGGGTTAAAGGTATTGTGTGTATATGTATATATATATATATATATATATATATACAGTGTTCGACAAACCTATACATTTGCTCGCCCCGGGCGAGTGGATTTAACCCCCGGGCGAGTAAATATTGGCCCAAGCAGCACACGTTTGGTACTAGGTGGCGAGTAGATTTTTTGGTGATTTGTCAACCACTGTGTGTGTGTATATATATATATATATATATATATATATATATATATATATATATATATATATATATATATATATCGGTATATATATATATATATATATATATATTTATATATATATATATATATAAATGAATGTTGAGTCAATAAATTTCACTTTTGCATATAGGAGTGCCTGTTCCGTTTTCCTTTTTTGTATCTTTTTGAACAGTATGCACCATATATATTATATACACACAAACACACATACATACATATATATATATATATAAATAGTTCCCCCCCCCCCTCCCCTCCTTGCCCGGTTGTGCAACCCCTGGATGAAACAGCGAGAGAGCGAGAGCTGGAGTTTCACATTTTAAGGACTGACGGTTGGATACATATTTTGTTGTATCAGGACTTCATTGATTTGCATGGGACATTCGTGCATTTATATTATTACTATCATTTTTGGGGTTGACTCAGTTTGTTGGGGAAGGCAGGGTAAGGGAAGTACCATTGGTCCTATTGGACCCGAGGGAATGGGCCTGAGGAAGGGGTCTTAACCCTCAAAATATTGCCCTCAGGACAGGGCATTACTCTTCTCCTCGGGAGTTCAATTTCTCCATTCTGGAAATTAATGGCCGAGTAATGCTCTGTCCTTCGGCAATTATTACTTAATTAATGCTCGTTTGACAAGAAAGGTATCCGATTCAGCGAGATCACCTTTAAAAGTATAAGTAGAGTGGGTCGCTCTTCAAAAAATCTCCCGATGAAGCACAAGGATTCAAAACCATGATTTACTATATAATGTCACATGTTTAATCTACTCTTGTGTTTGAAGATATATGTTCTCATCTGAGAGGGCAGAGACTAATTTGCTGTTCCAATTTGTTTTGGAAGTTGATACCGGTATGTTTTTAATGTTGTCACAATATAATAAAATTAGCCAGTGTACGTGCTCTGTGATATCATATTGGAAAGATTCTTTGTGTGCGCACAACAGAGAACAGAGCAGGTCACAACAGAAATGGCACCTACAGCTGTAGCACAGAACACTGTGGGCAAGTTTTAGAACTTTGAATAATTCGCTCTCATTTAAATGAAAACAGAAATCTGGTCTGATTACATATATTGTGCTTCCCAGTTCAGATTAACCATTTTGTTTGATCAACAACTGCAACAGAACGTGCAAAAGATCCCACCAGAACGTGCAAAAGATCCCACCAGAACGTGCAAAAGATCCCACCAGAACGTGCAAAAGATCCCACCAGAGCGTGCAAAAGATCCCACCAGAACGTGCAGAAGATCCCACCAGAACGTGCAAAAGATCCCACCAGAACGTGCAAAAGATCCCACCAGAACGTGCAGAAGATCCCACCAGAACGTGCAAAAGATCCCACCAGAACGTGCGGTTGATTCTCTGAGAACGTGGGCGATGCTGCCGCATTGTTAACACATACAACAGCCTCGTGAACATTTCCCCAACTTAACAAAACCGTACAAAGTAAGACAAGGTTAATTATTTGTAAAGTTCAATGTTTATTATACCAAAAATGATCACGTGTTCATTTGTGCATTCGGCGTTGATATAACTCTGGGTAGGTTCAATCATCTAAATGAGCTTTGTACAATCATGCTGGATTGTGGTGGCAGCGATACAGAACACAAAGTCAGGGAGGGCGAGATAACATGGTCCAGCTGCAGATAATCATTGACCTTTTTTTTTTTTTGGATCCTTAAGAAAAAAAAACTTACGCTTCTTGGTAGGTTATTATCCAACACACCTCACTCACGTCAACGGTGATTTGAACTGTTATACAGCTTTAAAAAAAAAAAAAACCCTCCAATTTTACTGGTTGTGCCCTGCCAAGATTACAAAATATATTAACTCCCACGGTGCTGCACACAACAGCTGAGTACATGACGCACAATGTGGATCTCTCTCTGCAGCAGCACTGGGATTATCATTATTATGGAACACTATACATTACATAAGCTATTTACATGACCCCCTCCCACTGCTGGCGGAGGCTGCTACACATTTCTCTGAAATGAATTGCAGGCGCCTCCAGCATGTGACAGGGTTACACTTCCTAATCAACTGTTCTCTCAGAGAAAATTAGTGAAACTCCGTGATTTAAGTCACCACCGGAAAGAGTAAGCAACTCCTAAGAGTTAAGTCATAATGATCTACAAATATCTAAGCACTTTCAAAATCCTCTCTCCACCCCAAAAAAAAAAACAAAACAAAAAAAAAAAGCATTCAATGTACTTTTTCACATCCAAAAGGACCAGAGTATTACAACTTTACATTCCTTTAGCATTGCCGCACTGCCTTGTTTCTCACATAAACAAAACTATTCTTTTTTTTCTTAAAAAATATTACAAATCTGTATTATTTGTTTCTCCGCAATATATTAAACTTTTTTTTTTTTTTTTCATCAAAACCTTTTCTTCAAACTTCTCCTCTCCTCTCTTTTCCCCTCCCCCCCCCCCTTAAACATATGATATGTTACGGGAAAACAGTGATTAAAACATTTTAATTAAAGCGTCTGTAGAAGAAAGCTGGTGGTTATTTAAAAAAAAAAAAAAGGGGGGGGGAGGGGGAGATGGGGGGGGGGGGGGGTAAGTGGTGAATTTATAAAGGAAAGGAAAGTAGAAAGATGAGCTCGGGAAGGGTCCAAAAAGGGGGTAAGATCAGATGCCTCAAAAAAGTACCTAAAAAGTCTGCTCTTGACAAGTAATTGGAAGAGCAGGGGAAGCTCACAGAGTTCTTTTAAAATGAAATACAAGTCGAGTGAATGGGTCATAGTGGTGTATCATAGTAGTCTGGCAACTGGTCCATTTGATACTGCCTGTGTTGCTGTTGCTGCTGCTGCTGCTGTTCTTGATGCTGTTTCATGATCTCCTTCACCTCCTCTTCAAGTTCAGGAGGAATAATAAACTGGTCGTCCGGGTCTGGCTGCGCTGGTGCTGCAAAGTAACCCCCTGCCTTTCGGAGGGGCGCATCAGCCGCAATCTCGATCAGGTTGTGGCTCTTTTCTGGAGGTGCCACTGAGCCGTTGATTTTCCTCTGGCGACCCAAGGTGTTGGAGGAAAAGTCCTGCCTCGTGCCTGGACCCCCAGTGTCATCCTCGTTGGCGCTGATGACTATGCCCTCATCGGCGGGCTCTGGGACAGCTGCTGGTGCTTGTTGCCCTCGATTCTTGGCCCGGGAGCAGTGGATATCCACTTCAACCTCCACCCGGCTGCCATTAGAGAAGACACCCTCAATGGGCTCCTCATCTTCGCTGTCCAGCCCATTGTCTGAGAAGGCACTGGAGAAAGTGGCACTGGACAGCTGCCGCTGGAAGGAGCTGGAGAGGCAGACAGGGTGCAGTGTGCACCGCTGCTCACTGGGGCAACCCGCTGGGCCAACTCCATTCTCGTGGAGGGACACTGCAGGGTGTTCGTCTGAGGCTGTAGACCCCACTTCGCTACTCATCTCTGAGGTGGATATCTCACTGCTGATCTCTGAAGCCAGACCGCTGCTGGAAGATGGCATGCCTAGGCTGTCAGGAGCACGGTCCTTGATAACCACATTGACAGAGGGGGTGAAAATGCCCGGGCTGGGAGGGGGCACCCCACCATTCAGCTCACAGCAGCAGAAGCAGTCCTCTGTGACATTCAGCTGCACTACAACTGCACACAAGCTGCCGCTGCACCCGTAGCTTTGTGCCAGGCTGCACAACTTCTTAGAGGCTGCCTGGGCATCTGGCACGTTCCTTACAGCCTCCACCGCCTCCTCCTCCGATAGGCTGTCCCACAGGCCCTTGCTTCCCAGGATGAAGAACTCATCCTGAGGGGTGAGGGAGACCGACTGTACGTGGGGCCGGGGAATGACGCTGGGATGGAGGAAAGTGTACCCCAAAATACGCGTGGAATCCGTCACTCCGTTCACTTTCCCGTCCTGTCACACAAAAAGAAAAAGACAACGTTGGAATCAAGGCTGAGGCTTACAATTTACTGATTGAAGGACAATTACCCCACCTCCATTAAATAGTGCAATCTGTGACAAAAATCCATATGTAAATATAATACACGTTTGTCATTCTTTCTGCAATTTCCTTCAATCTTTTTAGGTCACAACTGAAAGAAATGGTTTTGCTAATCCCTTTTAAATGTTTATATACTCTTTCACTTCCAGAGGGGCGTGCAAATGGGTTATGTATTTTACTGTTATTTTGTACATACAAAGCCTCAACGTGTCTCTGCTTCCTTTATGGAGATGCTGCAGTGAAGAAAAAAAAAAAAAAAAACTGCCCAACCAAAGCATCTCCTTTTTTTTATTTATTTTAACAATACATGGAATTTTTATCATTGTGGTCGATGTGACACTTCTATAGATATAGATCTATATCCTTTCTGCTTCCAGGAGGGGTCTGCGATTCACTGAGGTGCAATGTTGTAGTCACCTCTGACAGCAAATACATTAACTTCTGCGATGCAAGAGCCTCAACATCAGTCTGAAATGCACTGCACAGATCCCCGATACGGAGGTTACTGACCTCTTTGCTTACGGAGGAGAGTCGAACAGCGAGAGGTTTAAGCAAGTATTAAAGCCCAATTTCCGGTTACCAGTTTAGAAAGCCTCCTTTTATTCTGCCAGCTGCAGTGCCGCGTTATTTATGCTTCAATTACTTTTTTGCACTTGGTGCAGGGGATCTTTTCCCAGGCTGGCGAGTGGGAGGAGTGAATGGCCTCACAGAGAGCAGAGGAGGAGGAAAAGGAAAGGCGGGTGGGAAGAGAGAGCTCATTTGCGATTCTGGAACGCTGACACAGGCCGAGGATTCCCAACCCCACTCTGCAGCTCTATTCTAAGGTTAAACCTTCTCTGTGCAGTCTGCAACCTCTTGACAGAGGACGGCATTTGTTGTTGTGGGAGTCTCGCCTGGAACTGCTTTGCAAAATTTAATTCAGATCTCATCTGCATCATTATATTTTATGCGTCACCGAAATACTTGAGCCAGAACTCCCATTTCCCTAAACAAGGCGAGTCAATTACACGTAAACTCATTTGGAATGTGAGATTATGTATGAAAGCCTCTAAGCGGCTGTCGATTTCCCAACACAGAATAAAGACCAAATATAACTATTTGTCCACATAAAATAATTTGTGTCAGAGAATTAGGCTCGTCTTTATAGTTTATTTACCACATATACCTGAAGCTGACAACCGCTCAGGGGTATGCGTTAATTAAGTCTAATCTACGAAGATCTCTCCATCACGCAGTCGTTGCCATCTGCTTACATAGAAAACATCATAAGCCCCAATTAAAATGGTTACGGTTGCCCACCGGAATGCCTTAAAGCTGCTGTTCAAGCAATATCCCATGTGTGTTTTTTACATGTGTTTTTTTTTTTTTAAATAAATCAGTTCTGTACTATGAGAAAATACTTGTAGCATTTTTTGAAAAAAAAAATAAATAATAATTTTAAAGATATTTTTAATGTATTCTAAGGTAACAAACATTTTTGTTTCTATAGCAACCATTTACAAATTCACATCCCCTTCCACACCTTAACATCTCCTCTCACTCCCGCCTACAAGACTTCTCCCATGCTGCCCACTCTCTGGAACTCCCTACATGCATTCAGACATTCAAAACTCTCTGAAAGGCTTCGTTTAAAAAGGAAAGTTATCTGGGATACGCCAAACATCACACCCCCCGCCCCCAACCCTATTGGTAGCAGCTGTGTGAGTGGACTAAATCACCCCCATCAACACTCCCAAACCTTAATAGGACCTCCATCCTGAGGCATACTCCATCACACAATGACCAACCACTTTACTTTATTCCCTCTAGACTGCAAACTCACGAGCAGGGCCCTCATTACCTCTTGTATCTGTCTGCGCTCGTTTGTCCATATCGATATGTCATTCTGTTTATGCAATTGATGTCACTCTGTACCCCTACTGTACCGCACTGCGGGATATGTTGGCGCTTTACAAACAAAATGACAATAATAGCAATAGGATTTCTAGATACTCCGATTATGCACTTTTCTTTTTAGTTTTTAACTGGGGGCTTTCGTATGAAGAGAAGTGATCCTGCACCAGCACTTCCAAGAAATGCACAAACTGCTTTGATATACCTGTTAACGACGTGACCGTTAATTGTATTATTATAGCTTGGAACTGTGCAAAGACCCGCCACAGCGCACAGAAAAATTAAATAATCATGTTGCTCAAAGGGCCGTCAATCTCCGAAACTGCGCATGGCCGAGACACAGCTTAAAGCACTGGTTTTGAAAAGCACAGGTTTGGATGCTCTTACCTCTGTGATGATGGCCTTATGCTGTTTCACCCTCTTTAACTCCTCCTCAAAGCTGACGGTGTAAGATTTGGACAGGTTGAGCGGCTTCCCGTCTCTACAGAGAACAGTTTGGCACTTGCCCACGTTGGCGGAGGTCAGCGTGAAGCAGCCCGCGGGGTCCATGGGGTCGTGCTTTATGTGACAGAGGACAGCAGAGCCTCCCAGTTTCTGTCCAGCGGTGCCTAACTTCCTACAAGTAAGGAAGAGAGATTTCGCAAAGGTCAGACACCAGCCCATTATTAAGACAAACATTGGCCTAACAATTTCTTTTTTTAACATGGGAGTGCAGCTTCCAAGTGTCTTCTGAAAAGAAGTCGAATTTAATGGTGAGCTTGTCTAGAAGCAAGTAATTCAGCAGTGGTGTCATGTACTATTGCCTTAAACAGTCTACAGGAAAGCTGCAACTGCAATCACTACGATCACTGCAATCAGTTACTACCAAGGTCTGAATCAATAGGTTTATTTGGTATTTTTAAAATGCAGCAGACTGTGCAACACAGTGATCCGCAGATCCTCTTGCAGACAAAGGTTTAAAGGTATTATACAGCAAACCATAGTGATCTCTGATCATGTGTAACCTTGGATAAATTCCTCGGTCCCGTCGCTCAGGCTTCAGAAATACAACTGTAATCATAGATTAAGGCTCATATTTGCCATGCGGTGCTTGTCCATGAGACACCTTCCAGCACCGGAAGACACACTGCAGCCACTTTGAATGGTGTTTGCAGTGTGTATCCCGGTGCCGGAAGAGCTCTTATAAAATATCCTCACTTAAGAAATGTGAGCCCCAATGTGTGTGTTTGTTTTGCATAGTCCTGTATTAAAAATAATATATATTATTTATAAATTGTCGATTATGCAATTCTTAAAATCGATATTTGGTAAGGACAAGGAGTGGCCTAATGGCGCCATTTTGTATGTGGGAGAGTCTGATTTAATACTGCGCGGCACATTCCATTTGACTGCAAAGTCACAATCTGGATGTGCTCTGGACACCACAAATAAGTGAGTTTTTCAGGGCAGGGAATAATAGCTAAAGCACTGTGTGCCTGGTCAGTGTTGTACTAGAATTAATATATATATAATAAAATATATTATGTCAACATGTTTCGTTGCCTGTACCTGTAATACCCGTAATACACTTCCTCTGATATATATATATATATATATATATATATATATCAGAGGAAGTGTATTACGGGTATTACAAGTACAGGCAACAAAACATGTTGACATAAGGAGAGCTGATCAGCTAAGAAAGGAGCAATGAGAGAAGAGTGGTCACCTCTGCATGACGAGGAAGGTATTCCCCATGTACTCCTCCTCGCTCTTGGTTTTTTGCAGTTCGTCAGCCAGGATGTCGCTCATGGTGCACTGCAGCAGGCTGGGTACCTCCACATTACGGTCCCCATCAAACACGCCGTACAGGGCTTCGCGGTTATCACACAAGTTGTTGACCAAAAGGGATGCCACACAAAGCCTAGGGATGAGGGAAGGGAAAACGCTTTAACTGATGGTATGACAACAGCGCAGGTCTCAGGGAGAAAAATGTCCCCTCGACGTTAAAAGATGGTCCCTTAGACAGGGATTTAACCCTTTAAGTGCCCCCTATGGCACTCGCGATCACCGCTTCGTCACGGATAGTGTAACACAAAGATAAATCACGTTTTGCGCTACACAGCGCGATTCCACCTTAGAAAAACTAGCAGGGTTATTATACCCAGTGCCAGACCCCATGATGTAGTAGCTACGTCTAAAGGGCACCCATAAAGGGTTAGAGAACTTGTACAGTTTAAGAAGTTCACACAAATAGGTTAAAAAATGTATTATGTATTCCCATTCCCATCAGTTCTAGGAGAGAACAGGATACATCTTTTTGGGGGGGAGGAGGAGGGGAGGAGGGGAACTACCAATACATGGGGTAGGGGAGATACAGGAAACATTAAAGGAGAGTATTAAAAGGCAAGCAAGAAGGTTGGTTCTAGAAAACAAAGCTTATTTATTCCAAGTGATGCTGGGACGCTGCATTTCCACGTTCCATGGGTTTAGCGTACTAGGGAAGTCTGTTTTCCCAAGTGCTTTGGGGGTTGTTCTGCGTTAAATCCTTTCCAACAGGTGGCCAGCAAGCAGTTAACATTCCCCCGAGCTGACATCATACTTCCCATGCAGCCACTTGAAAGCAAACCTTTCAGCCACCAATGTAGGCAGCCGAAATGTCAGGCTCTCTCCTATGAGAAGTAGACCGCTGTGCTATGGAGGCATCCTGCATCGGTTACACCAGTGCCATAGTAACCACAACTAACAAAGGAGACGTGGGAGGGGCAGCTGAAGTCACAGCCTGCCTGCTTTGTAAAGTGAAGTCAGTGACTCCAGTTTCACACGGAGAAAGGGATGTATACCCAAGTGCCCATTCTTTAATGTGTACATTCACCCTAAGGTTCAAAAACGCTACCAAGGCACATTTGAATCCTATTATTGTAGAGTTACCGTTACTCTTAAATTGCCGCATATTTTATGGTATTAAATGTAGGCCCTTCTCCTCACACTAGCTGTTTCCATGACAACCGATAAGTGCCCTCCTCCCAAGTCTCATTACTAGTTAGTTTTCAGTGTGTTGACCGAAAGTGACCGAGGATAGCAGGAGCGGGTGTGGCGTTGCTAGCGAGATGAAAGAAGCTCTTTGCAGAGTCTGACCGTCAATAATTTGCCAACAGCAATTCACAATTGGGATTTTTCGGATTATAACAACCACACAGGCATGCACAGTACAGTCAAAGCTGACGGGACGTACTTATTCTTAACTCCTGATGCCTCTGTGTATCCATGGCTCCACACAGCTGGGGCGCCGGACGCTTCGCTGGCAGAGAACCCACACGAGGGCTGGTCAATCTTTAAGCATCGAATGTTGCTATTTAGAGATGAAAAAACACAATTTTATATTATATTAATATATATATATATATATATTTTACACACGCGCCAAAATAGATTTAGAACTTTGCTAAAAGCTTAAAGGTTATATAAAAATATGTTATATAGGTATACATGACCAAACCTAATCATAAATTGTACAACACAAACAAAACATACTCCTTATGTTGCTAGTTCAAGTATCAAACAGACAGAGGATCAAAGCTAAATTAACGTCCAAGTTGCAGTGATCTAGGTTCAGCAAAGGCAAAATAAATATACATACAATACCACAGTACTGATTTGCTGTGCATACTTTTGTGAAACTGAAAATGGTGGGGTGATGTGACCAACGCATGAAACCGATGGAAAAAAGTCAACGTTTAAGGGAATTTGTAAAGGAAAAATATTTTGGTGGCATTAGTGAAACACGGTTTAGTTGTAAGTATATGCAGTGTAATGTAGGTTATTTTTCCCTACTGTATATGGGTTTGAAGTGCCAAAACAATGAAACAATCCACAGAGAAAGAGAGACTGCATCCCCACAATGGGAATCTTTAAGCCAACATTTGAAGTGGCTCTCCAGCAATTCAAAGTATGTGTATTATCTTCAATTCACACTGTCAGTACAGTAGGTTGAAGCAGCAGTTCAAGCAATATCCTACATGTGTTTTTTTTATTTTTTATAACTCAATCAGTTCTGTACTATGAGAAAATGCTTGTATAAATAAAAAATAAAAAAAATGTTTGACTTGAATGTTTCTAATGTAGGAAGCATTTCCAAAGTGACAGCCCCCTTCCCCTTCTGATTGGCTCTGGCTCTTGAGCCCCGCCCTCTCTCTAGCAGTGCACCAATTGCATCTAATAACTGCCCAGTCAATCATATTCAAGGACAACATTGCCCAAAATGCTGTGCAAGAACTGAATTAAATAACCCTGAGCAAGGGATCGATTACAGGAGAACGGATCGATTTGCAGCTTAGCTAATCACTTGTCAGTGTGCAGATTGTATTGATGCACATATTGAATGGGGGAAAAAAAAATATATATATATTTTTTTTTTAAACGGCAGCTTGAACTGCAATTTTAACAGCATTCTGCAGCTGGATGGGCACCCCACCCACTGCCTAAACATTAAGTGAACTTTAGCCATTGACAATATATTGTAATTCTCATTTGAAAAGGACAATTTGCACCCAAACCAGAAAACCTTCCCAGTGTAAGGCCAAAGTTACTGCGGGCTATAAATTCATGACAATGCAAACCAAGCAAACTATTGGCCGAATCATCACCCAGCCTTTATCTGTAAGGAAAAGTCTATGTTTAACAGATTCCACCCTAACAGAGTGCAAATGAACCCACGTACAAAGCTGTAAAACATGGCAAGGAAAATACATTCACAAAAATACCAGGTCTTTGTCAAAAATTCTTTACCTTGTCCAGGACCAAGGGAATGACCTGCAAGGTAATGCAACATTTTGGCCCTTATCCCAGAGTGTAAACAGGTTGGAAAAATCCACTTGTCCACTGTTCTAGGACGAGTGAAAAGTAGAGGACAACTGGAGCGAAAGAATCATGGCTTCTGCAGAGCTGTCACTGCCTGGCTTACGGAAGTTGCACTCCATAATACCCTGTATAGTGCCATGCAAAGCATTGTGGGGCGTGACCTCGGGAAATAGAGCGGTGATTGAATGCTCTGCTTCGAAAGGCGTTCTGCAGCAGTCACGGTCTTTCCTGCACCAGCCTCCACGAGAGAGGTTGCCCGTGGTGGACGGAACTGAAAAATGTGTTCAGCCCATACACTCTTTGCAGACACCCTGTGTAGTCAAAAGGCCAAATAGCAAGTAAGATTTCACTACTCTTAAGAAGTGCCACATCTAATGTTAAGGGCAGTGCCTCTAGGCTAGGCAGCTGTGCATTCAGTTAACCCTTTTGTGCCAAAATGCAACACAGAGGACTGAGGATCTAAGGGGAGAGGCCAGTTACTTTTCCTATTGCACAACGAGCCTGATGAAGAATGCAGGTTCCTTTATAGGACATTTTTTTTTTTTAGCACATTACAAATCTTGTCAACTAAAAGCCAATTGAAAGGCACAAATCAGCAAACAGTGCTTGGATTATCTAGACTTTAAACTGCATATTCTGCCCAATGTAACGAGATTAGGCAAGCGTATTATACAGACAACCTTTTTTTCCACTCCTAAAAAGAACACATTGCTAGCTCTACTATATCAGGGATTTTCAAATGTTTCCTTATTACAGACTACTTTAAAAGTTGCTAAAGGTGTTTGTGACCACCATGATTACTTAAATAATGTCGTCAGTATATTTTATTAACAATAAGCAACAAATCCCAGACCAAAGGAAAAAGAAAACGGTGTATAGTGGCACACTTTGCGCTTGTTCATTGTTTTCCTTGGGTGAGTACCCCACCGATTATATAATCACAATGACAGTAGACCAATGCTCAGAATTAGACTGTTAAGACACCAAATCGGAGAAATACTTTGAGGGTGAAGTAAATTGGTAGATCACCTGAAGTGTGCAAAGTGAATAAATGCACCCTTTATGCAATGATCGTAAATGCAGACAATAATCTTCATTTATTTATTTATATATATAAATATACATATACATATATATAAAAAAGAACTCACTGTACAGATGTTCTGAGACGTGATTACCAATTGATGGATGATGGATGCAATTAGTATGAAATGGTCTCAGTGATACTTAAAAATTTTTTTTTTTTTTAAATAAATAAAAGTACAGATCCACAATTGTGTTTTAAATTTAATTTACAAATCAAGGAAAATTAACACACAAGATGCCAAAATACAGAACCCATACATGGCGATTGAAACAGAAAAGCTCCAAGATGCAGGCACATACATGCAAAAAAAACAAAAACAAAAAAACAAAAAGAAAATACATTTATTGCAGAACTGTTGATAATCACCCTGCATGTATACTGCTTTGATCCTTTGAATTATTGAACTTCACAGTACACAAACACATATTTGACTGTACATCACAGCTGAAAGCTAAATGGCATCAAAATTATTAATTATGATTAGTTATCACATCTGGTGGATATTGCTAATGGAAAAGTACTGAAATTAAGGATATACAGATCTTCATAAGATATTATGCCATAAAAAATGGCTAATAGACCAAGGAGACCCGATATGTTGAAAGATGGGGATTAAATGAGATGACAGACAAAAATAGTATACGGCGATCAAATGGGATGCATATTCAATTACAATATTGCAACATAAAGGTAATAACAGTCAGGGTATAGCGCAAAGGAACAAACTCATTCCTTAAGGAATGAGCCTAGATCAAAGTCTAGGCTGAGCCCCAATGGGGATAGAGTTTTGTGCTGGTAAATCCAGAAGGTTTCTTCTAGAGATTTGCAAAAGTTCCATTCACCCCCCTCCAATGGGGTTCAATCCTTATGCATTTAATCCTTATGATCTTCTACCAATTTACTACACCCTCAAAGTATTTCTCCGGTTTGGTGTCTTAAAATAACTACAGTCTAATTCTGAGCATTGGTCTACTGTCATTGTGATTATATAAATCGGTGGGGTATTCACCCAAGGAAAACATTCAACAAGCACAAAGTGTGCCACTATACACAGTTTTATTTTTCCTTTGTTTTTTATATATTTCACGAGCACCGATTGAGGAAGAACAGCACCGAGGAGGACAACCTTTTCTCTCTAAGGACCAACAAAGTATCTGGACAATCCTCGTGACCTCCTGTCTGCAGGACTTCCAAATCTTTAGAGGTGGTCATTTATCACACCGTTATTTAAGTATTATCATTTGTGTTTGTATTCATTTTATATATCACTTGTACTGTATTTCACGCACGTGTATATCACATTATTAGGGTTATAGCGCTGAGGTTGAACTTTTTTTTTCTTCCAAATCCCAGACCAAGATGTAAAACTAACGGAGATATACTGGCAATAATAGAAACACCACTGACTGCAGACATCACCACTGAAGTCTGTGAGCCTTATATTACCCTCCTGCTGCCAACGTGGCTTGAAATGCAATGGGTCGCAAACTTAGATCAAACCCTGCGTCACATTCAAGTTTCCGGGATCCTTCAATGTCTTGCGTTCCTCTTTTTTTGCTACCACCAGGCCCCTACGTATTCCCTACAATCGGTGTTGTGCTTGATTTAGTGCGAACACACACACCTCTGAAAGGATTATTCCCTCATTGCCCTTCTGGAACGTAAAACAGGATTTCAATAGCATTTTCACAAAACACTTCTTATACCCCATATTAAAAGATACACTTCGGGGGCAATTCTATATTCACCAAAGTAGACTTTTTAAGCAAAACTCTATTGAAGTCTATGGGGCTTTTCACCAGGAAACTTCACAAACGGCCGCTCCGTAATAGAATGAGGCCCTCCCTACATGGATTAACTCCCACCACCATCCTCAAAACTGGTTCGTATCCCAAGTACAGCAGAGAAACGATGCCACAATTGGCTTCAAGATGTCACCTTTCTGTCCTGACACCCTTGGGTGCATCTGAAAAAGGACAAACAGTGCTATTTTGCAGTGTCAGGCGCGAAGAGGAGCAAAAAATAAAAAGGTATTTACAGTACAGTCCGGTGACCACAGTACATACCACAACGATGACCTTTACTGGTCTGTCTTCAAAGTCTTTGGAGTGAACATGTAAACGAATTACAGGAGAATTTGTTGAGCACAGGTAATATTTACAAGCGCTTCACTCCGAATTGTTGTGAAAGCACATTTAGACCATCTACTGGCAAAGGATAAATGGCATATTTCATTGCAATGTGTTGCAGCTGTTCGTGCTAATGAATGGATTATATACCAAAAAAACCCTGACAAACGTGTTCCAGGTTTTCTCCAGGGAAAGGGTCAAAAGGGGTCAAGGGCAATATCCAATTTGCAGTGCTGGACATAAGACAAAATTCCACCCCACTTTCATACCAGCTTTGTAGAAATATAAATAGAACACACATACAAAACAACTCTCTCCAGGCATTTGAAAGGCTACAGAAAATGCCTTCACTAGTGGCTATCCATAAAACGTCAAGGGGCATTTTAAAACATGAAACACTTTGAATAGACATTAATGATTGCATTTCTGTGCACATGAAAAATCACTGAAGGGACAAGGTCAGAACACGGCCCCAGATTACTTATTCTGATACACTTTACTCGGACTGCATTTGGGTACAATGTACAGAGTGACCAGGTCACTCACCCTTAGGAAGCATGAGGATCAGAGATGTGCAAACTCCGATTCAGTTTGATGTGGTTTTCGTCAAACCTTTTTAAAAGTTCAGAAGAGCTGTAACACGTTTAGCTAAATGCTTTAAAGTTCCCCGTTATCCTTTCTTTACAGCGGCAAAAGCGCCGTCCCGTGACTTAAAACATTTGGTAAAAAGTTTGAGCGAAAAGTACGACCATTTGGCTATATAAGCGTACCTGCCGCTCCACCACCTCCATCAGTTGTGATTGGGAGTGTGAGGGGAGCAGGGGAGTTAGTTGGATATTTGAGAGAAAGGGGGTACGGGTGAGGAGGCGAGAGCAAGGCGGGTGAGGGGAGAGAGCGAGGAGAGAAGGAGGAAAATAAGAGATGGGGAGTTTTTTTTGTTTAATTCCCCCCCACTATAATGGAGGCTCTTATTAGGCTACCGTATGAAGAGTATGACTAGAGAATGTGTCACAGCTACCATAAAGTTAGCATGCAGAAAAAAAAAGCCGACATCTCCAGAATCCCAGATGCCGAAATCCCCTTTGCCTTATAACATATTTGGAAGAAATTGTTAAATTAGCTCAAGAAAAAAAAGGGGGGGAGAATTGTAATAAAGATAACTCGTCGACAGCAGCATTAGAGCCTCTTGAAGCATCTATGGCCTGAATAAACTGAAGGTGCTGCAGGTCTCTATTGCTGCGGGGGCCAGCAGAGTTAGAAAAATAGAATGAACTGCAAGGAAATCCCTGCTATGGATCCCTCAGATCGCTGGGAGATGTGGCAAACCAGAAGATAATGTGGGGAAACAAAATCTGCAAACTCTGCACCCAAAATAATGACCTCAGCCTATGGAATAAATAACCTGGAAACACCTCGTCTGTATAAAAGTCCCCGATGTTAAAACAGTGAGAGGAGCCGATACTACACAGTAATAATATATATGTGAACAGAAGTCCCTCTATAAGTACTCAACCTCTAGTAGGTTTAAATAATAATGTATAATAGTCTATTGAGAAAAAAACAAAAATGATTAAAACCTATAAGTGCTTTGAGAACCTAAAATGCTCTACTAGAGTTAAGATCTGAATAGATAAACAGTCCTGTAGGGGTTAAAAGATAGTAACCTCAAATACATATAATCTCATAGTAGATATACCTATATACTATGTAATAAGGCTTGGTATATAATATCCCCTATATATTAGGGCATATAGTTGAACTGTAGGCTCTGTGCAGTAAATGTGCACAATCTATTGATCAAAACAAAGTGGATATGACATTGGCCAATCAAAAAGGGGCAAAGGATAAAAATATAAATATATAGTTGACATAGAACACCTTAGTGTATCAGGCGTATAATGTGTTCTATATATATGTGTCATAGATTAGAGGGTCCCTGCTTGGTCTAAGTGACCAGTACCTGATAGTATCAGGGTAGTAATTCCCCGAGAAGTGATGCTGAACACTCTCTGTCCGGTTTCCCTGTGGTGTAAACAGCCCCGTTGGTGAAAGACAAACAACTACAGTGCAACTTAAAACTAGATCAATAGAAGAGCTAACTAGAGCTCGTGGCTGCCTCCTGGGGCCCACATCTTTGTTACATTTGGCTAGTAGAGTCTTGAGCAATAATGATGTTACTGCCAATACACTTTGAGACCGAGTGTCTCGGCATCTGTCGCGTTGATGACGTCAGCATCTATGCATCATTCTAACACGACACGTGTTCCGTTCCTATTGGAACTTCTCCGGGGGTGGGCGGGACTTTACTTTCCCTACTTTCTTATAGTCCCTGGTTGCCATGGTGATCACGCCCACATACTGAGGCTAGCCAGGCTATTAATCCAATCTGGAAGCCTTGGTTGTAAGCGGAGATCTGCCACGTTAAAAAGGAAGGACTATATATCTCTTGCACATAAAACCTTAATTAAACTATATGGCAATCAATGTTCACATAATGAGTGAATGATTAGTCTTTACTCGAATGAAGCAAAGTTATTAGTGATGTGGAGATATAATGAATGGGCTGCTGATTCTGCCGTCACAAATAACATGACCGCACAGACTAATGAATACCTGTGTGCAAACATGGAACAGAAACTTGTTTTAGGATTAATATATGTAATGTGATCTTATTATATTAATATCAAAGATGCTACAGTTGTTACCCTATACAATATAAGTGTGTATATCATTTGTTTTTATTCTTTTGTCCACAGATATACTGTATATCTGCTGGACTACTGATCTTCACAGGGTAAATGCAAGGGTAATTTTAGACACCGTTATTTTGTATTGATCGGCTTGTTCTGTTTACTCCTGGTTATATCTCATTTAAACGTTGTATGGATCCAACCCTCGTTATATGTTCTTCTATTTTGGGGTTGCTTTTTATGTGATGTTAACAAAGTAGATGTTGCTCATAATGCAGTAACCATGCAATATAGATACGTCTATCTCATATGGTTGCTGAAAAATCTATTCATGTTAATAAATCACTATAAATTGTCCACAATTGTTGTAGATCTATTGATCTCCTTTTAGTAATACAACTCTAGATATAACTATTTTGATGGATATATACAGACTTGCTTTATTTCCTTACAGTTGAGGACTAAAAATGGATCTCATAGAAATGCTGTATAAGCAAAACCCCTCTTTTAACCCTTTAGGAGTTATTAAAGTTCCCAAGGGGTATATCCATTTTGCTTCCATTTTTAATAAGGCATTATCTAAATCGCCCTTCCGTATCCCTAACGAGGAATGGTCTATTCCTTGAAATATGATATGTTTAGGCTCACCACTGTGTACCTGGTTCACATGCCGAGCTACGGGGGTATCCAGAAAGTTTATAATATAGTGCCCACGTGCTCTAGGATGCATGTTTTAAATTGACGTGACGTTTTGCCAACGTACTTCTCTCCGGAGAACAAGGGTGCATTACGCGTAATTAGCTTAAAAGCAGCAGCTCCACTCCCTCGTTTTCAGCTTTGGGGACCCGCGGTTCTAGAGATGGTGTGAAAGTTACTGGGTTTAAATCTCCCACTAGGGGAAACAAAATGGCTGTAAAATGTTGGGCTGTGGGGGGGCCATACAATTTACCTTTAAATATCAGGAAGTAATGCTGGTAACGTCACCAGCATGTCGGGAACGGGTCCCAGGTTCTAGAAATACTGTGATTCAACTCTGAAAGCTCCCCCTCCCCCTGTTACCATGCTGTTGGGGGAGGATTGCTGATTTGAATGCATACTGTATCTTGGAGGAAAGTGCACCCAAGATCAAGCACAGCTCCAGAATTCAACAAATAGTATATAACACAGAAAGCAGACAGGGACTAAATCACTTTATATGTGGGGAGTGCAGAGCTTTAGGCTTTGTCCATAGTAGGGCAGCCCGCGCTCCTCCGCGCTGAGGCTCGCCTGCTCAATCAGGAGCGATTTGACGGACTAGCAGGCGAGCCAGCGTGCGCGATCGGGAGGCGGAGCTATGACGTCACGGGGTCGAAGCACCGACGTCAAAGTCAAGGCGCCGGCGTCACGCTGCTTCACCCTGATTGGATGTTGGCAGCCACGTGACGTCCACAGCGCGGTCTGAAAACATTCTCCTGTCGGATGAAAATCCCTGCGCCTCAGCACGCCTGCGGACGCTCCCTCTCAAGACATTCTCATTGAGGATGGCGGGGCTCATCGCGGAGCGTCCGCACTGCTCAGCGCTGTCGGTCCTTCTATGGACGCAGCCTTATGGTCACACCCATTCCCTAAAACACTTGATAAATGTACCTTCATCGTATTTGAACAAAAAAAGTAACCGCACACTGAGTGAATGGTGAAGTTTGTTGATTGTTAGATCACATCTTAAAGCAATAACCTAACCTGTTCAAGCAATATCCTCCATGTGTTTTTTTTTTGATAAATCAGTTCTGTACTATGAGAAAATTCTTGTAGCATTTAAAAATAAAAAATGTTTTAATGACATTTTAAATGTTTCTCATGTAGGAAGCATTTCCAAAGTGACAGCCCCCTTCCCCTACTGAAAGGCTCTGCTCTTGAGCCCCGCCCTCTCTCTAGCAGTGCACCAATTGTATCTGGTAACTGCCCAGTCAATCATATTCTAGGACTACATTGCCCAGAATGCTGTGCAAGAACTGAATTAAATAACCCTGAGCAAGCGATCGATTACAGGAGAACGGATCGATCTGCAGCTTAGCTAATCACTTGTCAGTGTGCAGATTGTATTGATGCACATATTGAATGGGAATTTTTTCTCTCTCTTTTTTTCCCCAATGGCCGCTTGAACTGCAGCTTTAATGTGCAGGGCAATTAATGTTTTCGGGGTTGAACCTCCCCTACCATACGCCTGACTAGGTTCACCCCTCTTCTCCCACCCCCCCGAAATGTTGCGTTAATTGCTCTGCACATTAAGGTGTGACCTAATACACAGCGGACGTCACCATTTGGGACAACACATTCTTCATTCAAATGTGCTCTGCAGAAAACACCGCCACCTGAGTATAACCTGCACTGCGGGATAAGCAATGGGGGAGCAGTAAAGGTTTAGAAGACAGCCTGCGCGTGCGTGTGCCTGTTGCATATCGTAACATACCTTCATGCTTTGTGTTGTAAGAGAGCAGAGGTTAACTACTGCACTGCAATGCCAGAGAAGACACTGGAGAACTGGCAGGAGCACAGAGCGGCAACATCAGCCTGTTTTGTCTGTATACGGCATTCAAACTATTACTATTTTCATTTCGCTTAGCGATTTATTTAACCATGATATTTATTCTACTTGTTGACACAGGTACCAGCAAGATGAACTATTTTACTTGCCGCTGTTGTCAA
Source organism: Ascaphus truei (assembly GCF_040206685.1). Classification (NCBI taxonomy): domain Eukaryota; kingdom Metazoa; phylum Chordata; class Amphibia; order Anura; family Ascaphidae; genus Ascaphus; species Ascaphus truei. The sequence goes on along the minus strand of NC_134484.1, from coordinate 203,860,076 downwards.
ACACTCTTTAATTTGTTTTCATCTCTATTTTTTATTTTTAACTTCACCCCAAGATACCTTGCATTTGTTTTTTTAGGGGTTCTCGGATAAAAGCAACAGTGTCACTTACATTATCACTTTCAAGCTATTAGTAGGGGCAAGTAACAGGAAAATACATAGCTAATCCAAGGATGTGGCACCGACTGCCAAGTTGCAGTGATCGAGGCCGAGTTTTCAAATTGATGCGCAATAGTGGCTGCAAAGACTCTCTCAGCTTTCCTCTGGACAGAAACCTCTTTGAATGGTTTCACAACTATGTATAGCGAGAGATTAAGTGGGACTGCACTTTTAAGGGGCAGATACACGCTGAGCTCCGCGTTACTCGGGACTGTTGCTCTTGACGTGACCCCGTGTCCTTTCACGGCGTCCGGTGGACAATCACGTGCTTAGTCATTAAGGTGTGTGACTGTACGTATACAAAACAATAGGTACTCACTTTAGCAGCTCCAGGGTTTTGTGGTCCAGGAGCAGGCGGGCATTTCCAGTCAAGTCCAGTTCCTGCAGTTTGGGAGGCAGGTTTTCAGGCAATGTGATTTCAGTCAGCTCATTGCAGCTCAGGTCCACAGACTGAGAGGAAAAGAACAAAAAAAAATCCATGTGGTCATATTCCAAGAGAACACCGAGTGCCGTCAGTGTCTTACCAAGTGTGCTGGGCATTGGGGCACCAAAGGGTGATAGACTAATCCACACCTCATGCCCGCCTGGAGTTAACATGCATTGCCACCATTTAAAGAATAACTCGGACGAAGCTTCTCGGCAATTAATAAGGCAAGGCGTCTGTATATAAAACCATAAAGCTACAAAACAAGCATTCACAAGTAATGAGTAAGAATATATAATGTATAACGTTTAATGCAGAAACAATTGCCTGGTTTCCTTCAAGAGACTGAAACGATGACTAGGAATAATCAACGTGAATAGCCAGAATCTCCTTGCTCAGCGAGTGTGCTGAAGTAATTGGATAAAAGTTGCACTAACAGAGCAGATAGAGAGAATATAAAATCGCAAAAGGGAAAGTCTCTGTGTATATTGCACATAAGGGTTAATGGTAACAATATAAAAAATAACTTTAAATACACAAGTTAAAATAATGTCAGAAATTAGAACATGAACTAAAGAGTGAATAAAGATTTACAGTGAAGCATACATAAAAAAAAAAAGAAAAGGAATCAACCTCACGATTAATGTTTATTTATTTCTTTAGTGGAAATGCATTATAGTAAACGACGTTTAATACGGTCTTCAAGGAAAGCTATACAAATTAGATTGTAAGCTCTTCGGGCAGAGACTCCTCTTCCTTAATGTTACTTTTATGTCTGAAGCACTTATTCTCATGACCTGTTATTTATATTATCTGTTATTTATATGATTACCACGTGTATTACTACTGTGAAGCGCTATGTACATTTATGGCGCTATATAAATAAAGACATACAATACCACCCAACAACCTCACCCTACCTCCACGTGGAAAAAAAAAAAAAAAAAAAAAGACAGCATCGTACAGTAGCTACTCTGCAAATAGCCAGAGAATCTCCACTGTGCCAGTTACAATACAAATTGAACTGGGGAAGAATTAAGATGTGTGTTGTGACATCTCTAAAGTGCAATTCTTTCATTTGCTGCAGGCCCTCAGGCACGGAAAGGTTCAGATTGGAAGGTTACTAAATATTAGTACAGATTGCCACCAGTAGATGGATGAGCACTCTGCTTCCATCCTCTGCCCCCAGCTTGCGCTGTACATGGCTACTGGATAATCTTGCACTGCAAGCAGTTGCCAGAACACGCTTCCTCTCCGTGGGAAAAAGCTTGAACCTTGAATCGAAACTTTGCTTGTCCTAGTCTTGGACTGACACACAGCCCTTTTCATGCTTCAGCAGGCATGCAAACGCCGAACATAATTATAAGGAAAGCAAAACACAGAGAAAGAGCTGGCTGCCAAGCAAACTGGTACGTGAGGATACCAGGTAGGATATACAGAGGGCCAGAGTGACACCAACTCCACTGCAGATACTGAACAAGAAACTTCGGATATTAATTAAATAAAGGTCTAATCTGAAATAATTCCCACATACTCCCCTACATTTCACAGGGGTGACATCTCTGATTCTTTATTGATTAAAGACAAGAGATTACATTTCCCACCAGAGATACAAAAGCAGTCCATGTATATATTCATGTAACTGAAGTGAAGACACATTTGATTGATTTCTACCGTCCACTGCAATGTGGTAATTATCAATCCTCCACCCCCCTGCGTTTAAGATTGGCTGAAAGGTGCCAAGCTTGCAATAGAAGACAAACACTGAATCTGTACTCAGCAGATTCTAACTGAAGACAACCAGCTGTGATAGTGTGTTTGTTTCTATGGGAAAATAAACCAAATACGTTCTTATTACATGTACAGTACATGGCACTTTCCCCCGCTGAGCTGGCGTTAGCCACTAACATACTGCAAGAAACAATGTAATGTTCATGTAACCCAACACTGCCAACATAAAATGAAGTCACATAGGTGTTATAAGTAAATAGACTTCATGTAACTTTACAATAGAATTACCTATCCATATATTTGTGTTCCCCCTATAAATCACACAAGATGTAATAGTTTCATGTGTGCTATTTCATGGCAAGTGACAATGCAGACATTGATGAGCCTCATTGTGCTCTGTATATCTACAGCCCACCTAGCAAGCTGATGCATGCACCTGATGCACAGAAAGCGCACACGAATGCTTAACATGCCGCTCTAAACTAAACACGCACACACAATTAAAGTTCGACAGCTGCACATTTTTCGGCCCTACGTCGCTGCCGAGGAACGATCTTTAAATGACCCCTGCAGTTTCTCTATTTGGCAGAAATGAGATTGAACAGAAGTGACTTTTCTTCTCAGCACAAGAGACTGATGGGTACATTAAATTACTTTGCTTCTAAATATTAACTGTGGCGTATTAGTAGCCTGCAGCTGCTTCTTATTGTATGTGAAAGGAAACAAATGCTGGGAAACCAGCTCTGAGGACTGACCTTGAACCAACGGCAACTGCCAAGGCGCCCTGCAGAATGAAAGCTGGAGTCTGAATGCAACCAGGGGGGGAGGGGGGGCGAAACTTTGCACAAGAACGTGAGGAAGTATTCTGCTTGAACTGCATTACATCGTCAGCACAATACACAAAGCACAGGTTCCCTCTTCATCTGGGTACTTTAAAGATGTTCTATTAAAAGAGCACAGTGTGTCTGGGAAATGCATCATATCATGCTGCAGCGTACAATGTTGCTGAGAATCTCTGTACAGCTTCAGTTCCTTTGAGGAACACTACCATAAACTAGCCCTAGCACACACACCCTTGGCAGGCCTGCCGTGACGTCCTACTTGTGCTACACAGCAATATCCTGCATTATTAGTTGGCAGAATGAGGTTGGATTCAATGACATACTATGGTCATCTAAACAGGAGGAAGCCAGACGGTTGGGAGTCCAAGTTGCTTTACACGGCAGAGATGTGGTTAAATACACTTCTCTCCTGGGCCTATATGGCCACCAGAAATATACCGCGCAGTCCATGCGAGCAACGTGTGTTAATCAAACTGCTGAGCAATGTTCACTGTGTGGCTCGAACATGGGACTCTCGTACCATTTGCCCTAAATACTCCAGCTAATTTAATTGCAATAACTGAAGGTATTGCACAAGCTGCCAGCGCTATATAAAATGAAAATACCAAAAAGGAGGGAACAACATCAACACATCAACAAAATAAAGATGAAATAAAAGCAAGTGTTCGAGGTGGAGAGTGGCTTGAAGCTCTGGGGGATTTGGGGAGGGGGGAGGTTTATCAATAAGGAAATCCAATAGACACTGAGTGATCATCACACAGAAGAAGTCTTCTGGTGCACCACAAGTCGATGAATTATGTAACCTACTGGAGGCAGCACAAAAACACCTGCACAATGATGGAAGAGGAATTGTATAATCAGGTCGGCTCACACTGTTTATACATCCAGTGGATGTGATGTTCTAAGTGGCTACACGCAAGGGCTCTTCCACCGACGGCACATAGGCCAGATCCAGCCCACGAAAGACCTGATGTGCCACGTGGACTCTCTCCCTTATAATTTCATACAGCAACTCGGTTGTAATTTAAGTTCATGTAAAAGTATATGGAAGTCACTCTAAATGCTGGCAAAATGTTGAAATCTTATTTTTCATGTACCAATTTACATTACAATAAGCTTAGCGGCCACCCTTTTTGCCCTTAAATCTCTTGTGATCCTGCGCCTTTGGAAAACGAGTTAGAGAGACCTGTGCTACAGCATGTCGTTATTTTGCAACAACAAAAAGAGAAATCTTAAACAGGGAGCAAAACCTAAATATAGTGAGAATATGCGTCTCTCGGCTATCCCTGCGACAAGCAGCTATGGCAGCTGCCGATGTGAGCAGTGCACACAGTAGACGGAGCAACAGGATCAGTTACAGAATGCATGTATTACAATGAGCTGCACGAGGACCGCGATCATGTCTCAGCAGCAACACAAGCTCTGCCAGCTTTACTACAATGTCTTTCGCTCTCCTGTTAACAGGTCTGCATCAAACGGAAGAATCATTTGACACAGGAGCCACCCCATATATAAAATAGTCCATCTTCATGCACTCCCAAGCTGGTAAGACAGAGCCCTACTGTACGGGATCATTTCCATGCCACCTAAGCCACTAGTACAAACTTAGAAGAAAATGCTCGACTGACCTTGATTTCTGCAAGCTGCATAACTTCAGGGAAGACTTCCAGGCAGTTGGAGTGAGCGATGACCGTGTGCATGCGCCTGCAGTTCATTATGGTGGTGGGTATGGCTTTTAGCTTGTTCCCGCTGATATCGATCTCTTCCAGCTCCTCCAGTTTGGCCATTTTACTGCAGGGCAAAAATATGAAGCTCTATGTTTTATTAACACACTTTGAAAGACAAAATCAAGTCATCTAGGAAACATTTTGTTGGGGGTGTTTTAATTGAATCCCATCTTCTGCAGAGCTGGTATTCCTGCTAGCACAGCCCTGGTTTGGATTTCTGATTGTCCAGGAGAAAAAGGAGACTGCCAGCCATGGCAGACAATCAGAAAAGGGGGATGCAGCTAACCAGAGATGGGGGCATCTTTTCAACAGGCGAGCAGGAGCCTTAAAGAAAGTAGGGCAAAGATCAGCCCTTGACATTTTCAGACAACTTCTGACTTCATGAACAGGCCATCATTTAAGAGGCAGGTGGCACTAAATCCAAAACGGGCACAAGCTGCCTAGCAAATCAGAAATACGGACCTCACTAAAACCAATCGTGCTTAGACATTCATTTAGTTTGCCTCAGATGCAATGTCAGATATAGGGAAATTCCATCAGGCAAAAGGTCCTGAGCTGAAGCAAGCACGATTTATGCTTTAATGCCACGAACAAACGCAACAGTTTTTATTCCAAGTGGTAAACTCCTAGATTATGACAAAGTCTCCCCCACGAGCCTGGGTTTGTAACATGCACATGGATACGCACCTTGCTGGAAAGGTCTGCAGCCGATTGAAGGCCATGTGCAGAATCTTCAAGTGGGGATGTCCCGTTAACAAGGGCACACACTTGTCAGTGAGGTTATTTTTGGTCAAGTAGAGCTCCTGCAGCACGCTCTGCGTCCCCTCAGACAGACATGCGGCAGGGAGCATTTCCAGATTGTTGGCTGAGGCATTCAGGCATCTTAAGCTGCAAGGCAAGTAAAGCAGATCAAGATGGGCGTGTTGGACATTACAGGCGTTCACTTAAGCAAAATAGTTTGTACTTCACAATCTTACATTCTCTGTTTCAATCTGGTCACCTGATTCACCAAAAAATCCTCCCAATATTTTCCATTTGGCTTCACTGTGGCATTCTGTACCGTTATTTATGAGTTCATATTTAGAATGACCCTATACCAGGGGTCTCAAACTCAGTCCTCAAGAGCCACACACAGTCCAGCTTTTATGGATATCCCTGTTTCAGCACAGCTGGCTCAATCAGTGGCTCAGTCAAGCACTGATCGAGCTACCTGTGCTGAAACAGGGATATCCATAAAAGCTGGGCTGTGTGCGGCTCTGGAGGACTGAGTTTGAGACCCCTGCCCTATACAGTTATATACTAGGATCGGTTTTTGGTTTTCTTTTTCCATGTGGTGAGACAATCATCAAGGACCATCAGAGGAATTCTATGTCAACAGGACTGGTTCATGCCATATGGTCAGGACTTACACTGTATTGTTGACTTTGAGGCGCCGATATAGATATAGATATAGATATATATATTTTGTATTTTGTACCGTTAGTTACTATTATTTATAACATGTTTTACCGGGAAGTAATACATTGAGAGTCACCTCTCGTTTGCAAGTATGTCCTGGGCACAGAGTTATGACGACAAACACATGGTTCTAAATACACGGTTCCATTAAATGAACAGGGTTACACACTGTATTATGTACAATATGTATACCAGCCTCCAACAAGAACAGGGTTACACACTGTATTATGTACAATATGTATACCAGCCTCCAACAAGAACAGGGTTACACACTGTATTATGTACAATATGTATACCAGCCTCCAACAAGAACAGGGTGTATTACAGAACATGACACGGAATATTGTGCATCATACACTTAACACTTTCAGCCCTAAAAATTGCCAACATGAAGAATAAAAAAACAATGTTAAAGAGATATTGTCACAGTGCTTAGTCTGTTCACTTAATTGTAACTGCACCTAAACCATTTCTCTGCCAGAGGGGCGACAGGGTTAGGCCAGGTCCCCGCTGGCTACTGCAGCGCCCACTGTGGCAGACGCTGCAGGGACAAGAGCCGCCCCTCAATGGGGTCGGGCCCGCTGCGAGGGGGAGGCGCAACGCTGCGAGGGGGGGTCGGGCCCGCTGCGAGGGGGGGGGGCGCAACGCTGCGAGGGGGGGGGGGGGGGCGCCACGCTGCGTGGTGAGTTTTTCCAGCCCGCAAGAAAATTGTGAGGGGAACTAGTGACGGAACGCTAGGCCACGCCCCCGGCGGTTCAGCCAATGAGGGCTAACCTGCCGGGTGACCTCATGGCCGTGCCCCAGTCATGCCCCATGTCTTTCCCCCTGCAGCACTCTGCAGACCGGGGAATTCGGCTGCACACGCCCGCAGGCGCGCGTGCAGCGCAGGCAGAGGGGCGACAGGGTTAGACAAATGGAAGTGCATCTTTACCAGGTGAGACACTGCAAGGAAATGAATACTAAACAGCTATAGCGTATGAAGCTATAAAATTACCCGGGAGACAGCTTGCTATTTCTTCTCCCTTTAGCCCAGGGCTGGGCAACTCCAGTCCTCAAGGGCCACCAACAGGCGAGGTTTTCAGGATATCACTGCTTCAGCACAGGCGTCTCAGTCTTCGACTGACCCGCCGGTGCTGAAGCAGGGCAAGCCTTAAAACCTGACCTGTTGGTGGCCCTTGGGGACTGGAGCTGCCCAGCCCTGCTTCAGCCCCATCTCATCCAACTTTCTACATTCGTTCAATGATTATGGAAGACGGTAGCTGATGCTAAATCTCCTGTTCTGCAGCAGGTATTTTGTGGGAGAGGCGGCAGGAGCATTGCAGGCTGCCCCTTCCACAAAAAAAAGGGAAAGCAACAAAAAAAACAGACTAGAGGTGACACCTCCCTACAAAGTGTGTAACATTACCAAGGTGTTAACTTTTTTCAATGTATTTTTAAAAACAAAAGTTATCAACAGTTCGATATGCAAATAAACCCATTGTGAGATGTGAGCAACCCATTCATTGCAATGTTTTGTTGGGACCTCCACCACCATCAGGGTGTACCTATTGGATTGAAAAAAAGCTACATCTCAATGCAGAAAGCAGGAAGTGCAATCACAATTTGACTTTAGGCAGCAGCAGCCAAAGGGATACTCTGCCCTTTCAGAGAACCTTGTTAAGTAATAAACTAGTCAATCATTAACTAAAAAAGTTCATCAGGGCACCGGTGACACAATACTTGTCTCAATGCAAAGTCCTAATACCAACCAATGCTATTGTTTGAGGACATGAATTACGATATAGATAGATATATAGATATATAGCAGAAAATAGCCGTGTTAGTCCAGTTGCGATAGTGCAGAATAAATGAGTTCTTCAGTATTAGGTGATACCTTTTTTATTGGACTAACAATTTATGTCATAGGACAAGCTTTCGAGACTTCTCTCTTCTTGCTTGACCCGAAGAAGAGAGGAGAACTCTCGAAAGCTTGTCCTATGACATAAATTGTTAGTCCAATAGAAAAGGTATCACCTAATACGGAACACACACACACACGCACACGCAGACGCATGGTCTCCTGTTACCCTTTCCAACGCGGTTTTCACTTTTAAAATCGAATGCTACGTTCAGATATAATATTAAGTCGCCGGGAGGTTAAATCTGGAGCTCTCCCCCGATGCCAGCGGCGTAGTCTAAAGATTACCGTGGTAACCTCAGAAACTAGAGATTAAGATAGCGATTTTTGGGGGGCATAAAATAAACAACAAATAACCCCCCAAAACACAGACATGCTCCGAAGACACTAACGTTACACGAGTTATATATTGAGGGAGTATATAGTCGCTGCCTTCAGTATGCTTTCTATACCACTTCTCCACTCAGGCTGTTAACTCACCGACTGCCAGAAGGGGCAGCAATGTGACAGGTCTCACTAGCACACGCATGGTTAAACAGCAGCCACAAATCTGCCCTCAGCTCAGAAATGGACAGTGCCAAGCATGCTCATTAACTCCTTCAGTGCACAAGGTACCTACAATGCAATGTAATTAACAGAAGCAAAACATGATATAATCCGTGCTGCAATTTGCCTGCTAAACAGGATTCGTTCTTTAAAAATATACTTTTTAAATGATCGATCAGGTGTGTTCCATGGCCCTTCACTTTATTAAGACACCACTAGATGTTGCTGCACCTTTAAGCCGGGGTGCAGGCCCCTCCAGCAGGGACGGAGTTAAAGGCGGAATAAAGCCCCGTTCAGCAGCAGCAGGATGCCGCCTGCGCAGCTTGTTGGAACTTGCCGTCTGCAGATCACGTGGGGCTTGGAAACAGCGCTGTCAATGGGCTCGCTGAGGACTAGGCCGTCCAGTCTGTGCAGGTACATTCTGGAGTTTTCCACGAGCAGAACACCAGTGCCAGGCTGGGAAATCATGTCTAACAGCGGCTTAATGGGGAGGGAGGAGGAGCCGTGAGGTCAGCTTGCGAGCTCCTTAATGGTCTGCACAAACATCGCCTCCACTGGTTAACATACAGCCAGAATGTAAACCCCTCCACGCCAGAACATCTAATTATCTCATTCACAAAGCACTACTTAACATTTAATTGCCTCAAACAGGATGAAAGAACAGACTGTCCCCAAAGGCTTTCAATGTGATTGTTATGTGCAAACTCCTTGTGACTTCAAGTCAAAGATTTTTGGTGCCTGGGCTGCATGGCGATAAGGTTATTCCCCCTCTCCTACCAAGTGCAGTCCTTACGGGCCACCAACAGGCCAGGTTTTATGGATATCCCTGCTTCAGCACAGGTGGCTCAGTCAAAGACAGCCACCTGTGCTTACGCAGGGATATCCAGAAAACCTGGCCTGTTGGTCACCCGTGAGGACTGCATTTGAGACCCCTGCTGTACATAGAGAGATGGTGTGGCTCTCTGAAAGAGGACACTGGATACATACATACATGCACAGAAGACACGTGACGATTTCTGTGACCGCCTTAGATTTATTTTTAAGCCCTATGATGAGGGCAAATGTCACTTCTGTCATCATTGATGTAAATCACTTAAGACAGCCCCTCAGAGGAAATAGAAGGGAGAAATACAGGGATTGCCAAAAGGGCCCCAGTCACTTACTGAAGGACACTAGATTACAGTATATTACAGCTCATAAACAAATGTTAATTGGCATAGTTGTAGGTTTATGACAGAAGGGGACAAAGGATTGTAAACCTGCCCCCCCCCCTAAACAGAACAACTACACCACTAATGCTTTGTTCTGAAGCAAATTTTTTAATTCTTCTGCAGATCCCCTCACAAAGGAGCCTGCAATGAATTGCATAGCAAAGGGAAGCACATCACATAGCAATACATTGCTATCGTTAAGGGCAGGATAATAAGGGACGCTGCAGTGTTACCCAGCTCTGCCGGGTCATTTGAAAGCAACACTGTACACAAGGGAGGTGTAACTAAACATGTCTCAGGGGCAGGGGTGGGCAACCTATTTTTCAATGTAGCCACAGGTGTGGCGAATTAGAAGTGAAAATAGCCACACCATGTCAAAATGCAGATATGTTGCGCACGCGAAAATTTTAAGCAACACACACTGTATGAACAAGTTTATAAATTCTCCGACCGCAACCCCCCTCATCCTCTCATCCCCCTCCTCCACCACTACCATCATCATCATCATAAACTCACCCCCTCCCTCATCTCATTTACCCCCCCCCTCATCATCATCTCCCCCCAGCACCCTTGATCTCCCCCAGTCCCTTTCAGCAGTCCCCCTCATCATCAAGCAGCCTCCCCCGTCCTATGCGTAGGGTGCATAGGAGGGTGCGTAACGCGGGGCATAGGGCAGGGGAACTGTGGCGGCGGGAGGGGGTAACTCTGCAGCAGCAGTGGGGAGGGTCAGGGCAGCGCGAGAGGGGAGGGTCAGGGCAGCCTGGGGGGGAGATCTGGGCAGCAGGAGAGGGCATATGGGGAGGGGGGGGTACCTGGGCATCCCGTGGGGTCTGCACCTGGGCATCCGGGGAGGGGGGGGGGTGTATCCTAAGCCGTGTGGTGGGGGCTTATGCAGGCTGTGGGGGTTTAAAGAGGCTGTGCTGGGGACTGCTCCCCAGGTCTATGGCTCATGGTGGAGCAGATCAGTGCACCCGAAGTCACTCTCAACCCCCTGACAGTGGCTGGAGCCGGCTGGCTTCTCCCTCCCAGCACAGCCGAGGAGCAGGCACCGTAGGGAGCTTCCTCTCAGTGCTGCCCGTGCAGTAAGAAGCAGAAGCGCGGGGGGGGGGGGGGGGGAGAGAGAGAAAGGGACGAGAGAGAGCTTCCTCTCCGTGCTGCTTCTCCTGTCCCTGTGGCTGCCGGTGCAGTAAGAAGCAGTGGTGGTGGGGGGGGGGGGGGGGCGTATAGGGAATCGCCACAGTTTCACTGCCATTTCGCCCACCCTGGCTCTAGGTTTTATTTTGAAGCTGAAAAATGAAGGCAAAAAGGGCGCCTCCACCTAGAATTGAAAGGCTTTGTGATACTGCATGTAGTTACCAGCAACCAACAGTTACAGAAAAATGGTACATTACAAAACCTACATTACTTTCCAGTATGTGCCTATGGGAACATTGTGACTGTACTGGGAAAGAAATGTAGTTCATGGTACAATTATACAGTGCATCTATAAATACTTCCCTCTCACCAACTCTGCAACTCCTGGGAGAGACAAAAAAAAATACTTGAAGTAAAAAAATGTTCTTAACCCTTTCAGGGCTCTGACAAAGTACATCAAGAAAAGTGCCACCCCATGGGCCCTTATGACATACACGGTATATCATTGCCCTCTGTTTTTTTTTTTTTGTTTTTTTTTTAGGGGGCAAAAAGGGGTGGGGACGACCGGCACTGATCACGTAATCGCTCCGAAGAGCGGTCACATTATTCAGAAGTGCCGGTGGGTACAAGGACACCAAGGTGGCACGACCCTCTGGCACTGAAGGCGTTGAAGGTATCAGTTCCCCACATACTTTTGTTATTCTCTTCTTTGGACCAACAAGTTACTATCTTCTATTACTTAGAACTTGGACTTTGAATGGGGCACCAGTGCTCACGGTGACCGACTAGGTTAGAATCAAAATAATGAGGTTTATGCACAACCCCTCCAATGAAGGCCAAGTAAGAAGGAAGTCACCTTTTGTTTCACCATGTGTACATAAAATCACTTAATACTTCAATCTTTCGTTCCAACCATAGCACATGTATCACCAAGGAGAACAAAGTGTACCTCGGACATCCATTCAATATGGGGACAAGCAGAGTAATGCATAGTTGACGATGCATAACCTCCCTCAATAAACCCTGCGTACAACAACCAAAATGACGCTTCTACAAGGAGGGTCAGTGAAGAACTAGAAAAAGTAGCTATACTACTTGCTCTCTCGTTATGCCCCTGCTCGTCTCCTACGCTCTACCCATACCTGTCTCCTTTCTAACCTTCACCTCTACTGCTCTCGCCTTAAACTTTTTCCCCTCGCTTCCCCTTAACAGTGGAACTCCCTCTCACGCACTATACACCAAGCACCTGCTCTCCCCATCTTTAAGACGGACCTGAAAGCTCACCTCTTAAATTAAGCATTTCAATAGCTAGACTCATGGCTACTGTCCCACACCCACCCCTACCAACCATTGTGACCCAGCACTGCCACCTCCTGCACGTATCCCCTCTCCTGGTGTCTCGAAATCTCCCAACATACCACTTAGAGTGTAAGCTCTCCGGGCAGGGATGGTCTGGTTTTGTTTGTTGCACTTGTTATATTTCCCTGTACTGTATTATCTTTTGTAAAGCTTCGAGTACACTGTGGGTGCTGAAGCAAATAAAGATATACATACTGTACAGTACCTGGAAAACAAAATCTGCACTTTTTAAACAGTGTGGCAGAGCACATTAGAATACATTTCAGAAAGATTGACAATATTTCTAATATAAAGGCCCGTTTCTTATAATAAAAAATACAAGTAGTTGTGGGCTTGTATCTGTTTGGACAATCGTATACAGACCAAGTACATGGAAGAAATCTGCGATGTTTGAAAGCCAAGTATACTACCGTTTCAACTATGAAGTGAACAAGAAACCTGTATACTTCAAGATGAGACCTGCGAGTTTTCAAAAGCTCCGAAGGCCATCATTTAATCTATGAAAAAGGCATGTTGCTCACCCCAACAAACATTGTACGACAGATTTACACTCTTCGATGTCTGCTCCAACGCTGAACTAGTTTACATAAAGTATGACAGATTGCATCTTTAAACCATCAAATAAATTGTCAGCGTGTAGTATGTTACATAAATAATGTGTTTTTCCTTTTGCTTACAGGCAAACCAGCTCATCTCAATTTCGAGTTGCATAAGATTGCAATTTTAAATTTCATTACTTAATATCGGTAACAGATTGTTATTTCAGTTTAAGACGTATTTTGTTTGGGAAAGATAATTGCCGCCAGACACACGACCTGCCCACACTTCTGCAGTGATGATGGGAAACGGCTTCTCAGACCAGATGAGTGAAACCATAAACGGAGGGGACACCGCAGGAGTCTCTAACATGGACAAGGTTAGGGTGGAGCATATGGCAGATGAGTGCAAAACGGAGGTTGGCTTAAAGGCAGGAGGGAGCCCGTCCCAGGGAAAGGAGGCTGAAGGAGCCGCCTGTCCCCCCGGGCACGTGGATCAAAAGCGTGGGCACTCACGGTTTCATAAAATCCAGAGATTAGGGTTTATTCTGCCATATTACTGTGTACAGATAAAGTAGCAGAGCCTGCAGCTCCCATGCAGGGGGTTTGGCCTGTTTGGGACAAGCAAAGCTCTGCTAAACACATCACACAAAAGGAAATATGGAAGAAACCCCTTCCATATTTTTGCCGACATATCTACTAAGTAACGCAGGGGGGAGGAAAAAGGATTTAAAAACTGAAACACGGTATTGGGTTCACTTTGGTCATCGGAAGAACTGCAACTTGTCCTACCTATAGCGTATAAATTGATGTGATTTTAGCACACTGGCATAACAATAGAAAAACAAATATTAAAGGAGCAACTATCTCTTTCCAATACAATTGGATCTGGGGCGTCCCCCGGGGCTGAACCGCAGTATATTCAGCTCTGGGGGGCCCCTGGTCCCGAAGATACTGACTGGTGAAGTTACAGGTATTACTTCCGGTAAGATACTCGCCAGTAAGTATGATGGTAACCAGGGGGTCCCCAAAATTGTGGCAACTGGTTCGGGGAGACCCTCCCAGTTCCCAACCTTTAAATAATGGGTGTTAAACATACACACACTCTATATACATACATTATATATATATATATATATATACACACACACATATATACATATATATATATATACATATACATAGACAGATGGCACACACGTAAAGCAAAAATAGGTGCTTGTCCCATACAGGAAGTATGCATAGACTTCTTACCAGGTAAATCCAGGATCCCAGGACCACAAAGCAAGGAAGAGACAGCACACTCAGGAATATCAAAAAACGTGTATTAAGAAGAAAAAGAAGAAGAAGCTTTTTCTTCTTAATACACGTTTTTTGATATTCCTGAGTGTGCTGTCTCTTCCTTGCTTTGTGGTCCTAGGATCCTGGATTTACCTGGTAAGGAGTATGTATATGCAGTGGTTGACAAATCACCAAAAAAATCTACTCGCCACACAAAAAAAATCTACTCGCCACCTAGTACCAAACGTATGCTGCTTGGGCCAATAGGAGCTCGCCACAATGTTAAATCCACTCGCCCGGGGCGAGCAAATGTATAGGTTTGTCGAACACTGTATATGTATATGTATATGTATACACACACACACACACCAAGCAGCCTGAGGTCTATTCGAGGCCATCTTCTGCCGCGCTGACTGAGTGCATGTGTGCATGAGAAGTTGGGTGTTCCCAGTTACCGCCCATGTCCAGTGTTTGTAATAAAACGGACAGCTGGCTTTCATTACTATTGCATCACAATCAAAATAGGATACCAAAAGGAATCTCCAGGGCCCTGACCCATCTCCACCGTGTTTACACTTGTATGTCCCATTATTCCTGCCCATTTTATTACCTCATACCCCACCAAAGCAACAGGGGAGACAGGCGAAGAGGCAAGTGTTACACTCTCAGCACAAGTCGGCGAAACAAAGCTTTCCCAGACTGGAAGAAACTCAGTCTCTCTTATTAAAGCAGCAGAACTGGGGTCTCCGGAGCTTAATGTGTGAATTTCAGCCCAGGGACCCTGCTTCCCAAGATACTTACCTCTGTATGGGGTGTCGGTATCTCTTTGCAGTTTAAATGTCCCGCATCACGTGGGTCAATAGGAAGCCACAAGGGATGATGTCACGGCTTCCTATTGGGACGCAGGACATTTAGGTCGCCATTTAGATAACCCCTAAATAGCCCAGCCGGAGCAACTACAAAAAAAAAAAAAGTGTCACCAGTTCTCCTGCTTTAACACAGGGAAACAAAAAAACTGGGCGCTCCAGGAGAGCAAAGATGTGGGCTGATTTTATCTGGGCCCCAAGTGAAGTGCTTCATGTGAAGTGCCTGAAGAAGTATATTGGAGTGAATTAAGAAAAGAAGACCTGCATTCAGCACTTCATCTTCAACTCTGTCAGAGCATTAAAGAAGGTACATTCCCACAGCTGCAATCTATACACAACTTGAAGAAAATACCTTATATTTACTGCTGTGTAACCTTCTGTGCTAAACTTCCCTTTCAGGCTTTATTTATACATTTGCTGTCTTATTACATGCTCCTGATGTCATCAAATACCTGGGAACTCTTCTCCTAACTCTCTCCCTACAACCTGCACTGCACCAAAATATGCCTCCCTATTGCACTCTGTTTGCCATTACTTTGTAAACTATTCTATTCTTTCCAACTTCCACACTCTCCTATCAACATCTCTTCCTCTCGCCTTCCCTCCACATCAGCTTGTGCCCACACAATGCACCACTATTTACAGACCGCTATCCCAGCTACTTCCGCACCCCTCAATAAAAAGCACTCCCACAAATCCTCTTCTCACCCTTTCCACTACTCTTCCTTGCTGCTGGGGATATCCCATCTAATCTCAGACCAGCTTGTATACACACCTGCTCTCACCAGCGCCTTCCTGCCTCCTCCTTCTCTGCCAAGGGTGTTAACAGATCTAACTTAATACCTATTCCTTCTCTATTCCCTTTTCCTGTGCCCTCTGGGATATCTGCTCAGATACGAACAAGGTTCTGGTTGTACACGACCTCTTCTGCTCTTTGACCAACAGAAACCTGCCTCACACAACATGACTGCTGTGGAGGCTGTCTCCTACGGTGCCCTCTCTCACACTCCACACCCCAATGGCCGGGGTGGAGTGGTAGGTCTCCTCCCGCTGCCAATATCAACTCCGCCCTATGCCTTCAGCCGTTTCTTCTCTTTCTCCACACTCCACAGCCTCTATCTCCTCCTTTCTCTCTGACTTTGAATCCTGGCTGTCTCTTCTCTGAATCGCCTATTCTTTAGCTGGGGGACTTCAACCGTCATATTGATGATCCCTCAATCTTCTGGGCATTTCACCTTCTCACTAACCTCCTCCTTTGGCCTCCACCAATGGACCAATTCCAGCACCCACAATGATGGTCACCATTTAGCCCTGGTCTTACTAAAAACTGTTCCCTTTCTGTTCCGTTCCCATCATTCCCCTCACCTGTTCAACGCGCTACTCTCAAGACCTTCGCTCCATTGACTTCTCTGCTCCGACATTCAAACTAAATGCTATCCCCACATCTTCAATTCCCCCCTGACCTCTGGCACTTTCCCCTCTTCCTTTAAGCATGTGGTGGTCAATGCATTCCCAAAAACACCCTAGACCCTACGTGCCTTATATCCAACGCCCTATATCCTTCCTGATGTTTACCTTCAAATTGCCAGAACGTCTCGTGTGCTCCCATATAATCAACGTTCTTAATTCCCACTCCCTACTGGACCATTTACAATCTGGCTTTGGTACAGCTCATTTAGCAGAGACTGTGCTTACTAAAATAGCCAAAGATCTACATGAAGCTAAATCCCAACAACACTTTTCCCTACTAATCCTATTTGATCGCTCTGCTGCTTTTGATATTGTCGATCACTCTCCTCCTTCATATTCTAAACTCTCTTGGTATCCGCAATAAAGTTCTGTCCTGGTTCTTGTCTTACCTCTCTCATCGCACATTTTCAGTTTCTGTTGCTAAGAGGTCTTAATTTTAAGTTGATTGGTCTTATTGGTGTAACTCACGACACTGTTGTGGGACCTCTCCTTTCTCGCTACACACTATCACTTGATGACCTCAACTCTTTTGGCCTTAGGTATCATCTCTATGCAGGCGATACCCAGATATATCTATCCACCCCTATCCACACTCCTGCAATCGAGTCCCGAGTCTCAGATTGGCTCCGGGCTATATCATCGTGGATGGCGCTCCGCAGCCTTAAACTTAAGGTCTAAAACTGAGCTCTTCATATTTCCCCCAAAATCTGGCTTAATAACGCCCTTTTCCATCACAGTAAATGGTACTACCATCTATCTTGTTACCAAAGCATGCTGCCTAGGAATGACATTTGACTCTTCCCTTTCCTCTTCCATTGATATTCACTTCCTCTGTAATACTGCTAAGACCTGCCCTTTCCTGTCAACCTACTTCATGCCCTTATCCTCTCATCTGGTTAATGTAGCAGACTGTTAGCAGACCTCCCTGCCTTACAACTTCCCCCTTGAAATAAATCCAAAATTTGGCTGCTAGAATAATTTCACTTTCTCAGAAACAGTATCCGTTCATCTCCTCCTTAAATCCCTCTCGTGGCTTCCAATCAAATTTTAAAATCACCTACAAAGTTCTCCTCACCTTTAAGACTCTCCACTCATTGGCCCCTCCCCTACATATCCGCATTGATATCTCACTGTGCCCCTGCTTGTCTCCTGCGCTATACCCATAATGGTCTCGTCTCCACCCCTTTCACTCCTACTGCTCTCTCACCTTAAACAGTTTCCCCTCACTGCCCCTTATTTGTGGAACTCCCTCACACTCAGTATACAAACTCAGTGCAAACACCAAATAATCTAAGTCCATTGCACACACACACACACACACACACACACACACACACACACACACACACACACACACACACACACACACACACACACACACAATAGTTCTAGGCCAACGCGTTTCTCCCTCTCTCTCAAGGTCTCTTTCAACACGTTCTGATTCACGTTTCCTTATACACTGGTGTACGCTAGAAAATAACACTGGATTTATTTAGTGCTCAGTGTGATCTCCAGGGTAAGAGCTTTGGAAGGACACACACACACACACAGGAAGAATTCCAAATCACATGCTACATTATTCATTAACCCAACAAGCCTGCAAAGAACCTTCTGCCAGGCTACCACGACAAAATGCAGGAATCCGTCCTCGAAACAGATTTGCAGGAAAGGTGAAAGTCTATCGCGGTGTTAACAGGCTGTAGCACAGAGATGATTATTTAAATGTTTCAAGATAAGAAAACTTTCCATCGCAGAATTCTGCCTGCCTCGCAGTACGGGAGTTATTCGTGTCAACGGGAAATAGGCAACGTTTTATTCCGTGATTTCACTTAAATCAGCAATTCCACCCAAGAGTCCAGACAAGTTTAACTCATGTTCTGCATCTCTCTCCCTCTCCCCCGCTCCCCCCATTCAAATGTTTTAAAATATGATTGCCCTAATCTCTTGTTTGAGGTTACCGTGGTAACCTTAACACTGCACTGGGCTCTGGGGAAAGCTCCATTTTTTTTTGTAACAATTTCTTTTATTGGTCATTTTTCAAGCTAAAATTTTACATACATTGTTATCTTGAGCCCAAGATAGTTATACATTTCGACCAATGTCTTTTTCTCGTTTTCCACAAGTGGGGAAAGAGGTGAAGAAGAAAGGGAGAAGGGAGAGATAAGAAGGGAGAGGGCTATGGGGAGGGGGGAGGAGTACTAACAGGGGAGAAGGAGGGAGGAAGAGAGGGGGGGGGGGGGGTCTGGGCCCGTGTCCATATCTTCGATTTGAGTGTGTGGCGAGTTTGCCCGCTTTAGGATGTCCTTTGTGTGGTCTTCTCTAGTTCTATCTCCCTAGCCAGGGTTCCCAGGTATTCTGGAATTGGGGTATCTTTTTCTGGAGCATGGCCGTGAGCTTCTCCATTAACATTACCTCATTTATTCTCCTGATCACAGTAGTCCTTGGGGGAGGCTTGATCTGTTTCCAGGCCGCTGCTATTGAGCACCTGGCTGCTGTTAATATGGCCGTGGTGAGCCTGGACATCGGGGAGGGGACATCCTCTATAGGTTTGCCCAGCACCAGGATCAGTGGGTCAAACGGGAGAGTAAGTCCCGTTGTGTCCTCTACAAGTGTCTGGATCATGTTCCAGTACTTCTGAATCTCTGGACATGACCACCAAATGTGGGCCATGTCCCCCTTTTGACCACATCCCCGCCAGCAAATATCCAATGTGCCGGGGTAGATTTGGCTCAGTCTGGCTGGAGTCAGGTACCACTGATACATAATTTTATAGATGTTCTCTTTTGTTATTGTGCATATTGATGTTTTTTTAGCTTGTTCCCAGATCTCTGCCCAGTCTTCCTGATCTATTTGAATCTGGAGGTCCTCTGACCATTTTTGCATGTACCGGTGAGTAGGAGCCCGAGATCCGAGCTCCAAACCCTTGTAGATCTCGGATATCAGGCCTCTCTGGTATCTGTTTTTGATGCAGAGAGATTCGAACCTGGTGAGTGGAGGGAATTTGGCTGCTGGGGACAGTGCTAGTAGAAAGTGGCGGACTTGTAGGTACTTGAATAAGTGGAGATCATGAAATTGATATTTGTTTTTAAGCTCTTGGTAAGTCAAGATCTCCTCTTTCTGCAGCAGATCAGTAACCAGCTTAATGTTATGACCCTGAAATTGGTCGAATTGTCTTTGGGAGCACCCCGGTGGGAAGTTGGGGTTCCCGAAGAGTGGTGTGAGCTGGGAAGGGGATGCTATCAGACCATACTTCCCTTTGCTTCTAAGCCATATATTCCACGTGCATCTCATTGCTCCAAGATCAAATCTCTGTGGTCCAGTCCTACTGCTGTTTGGAGCCCACATTGCTAACTGGAGAGGGCTGTGACGTGCATAGTGGGTTTCTATTTCGGAAAGCTCCATTTTTAACCTCGCGGACACTTAATATTTCAAGAAGATTTATCTCCTGAACTAAGCATCAGGTGTAAAAAAATAAAAACAGCTTTGGAAGGGACAAGAGAAGATCGCTTCTATAAAATGCAAACAATGGTGTTCCTACGCCTCAATCCTCTATACTTTTTATTTTGTGTTTCTTTAATAAAATTACTCCCAAATCTACTTTCATCGCAGCCTTTTAGATCAGAATAAGACATACAGCGCAACATGTTAACCCCCTTCTAGGAGCTCCACCACCTCTATACAATGTGTTCCTGGCCTCTTCCACAACGAAGGGGGTATTTCAACATGGTCTGAAGCAGTGAGATTGGCCGCGTCAGACCATACTAAATTACCCCCCAAGTAACACATTTCTATTGTACAGAGAGCAATACGTCGTAGACCAGTAAGTCAGAAAATTGTTATGGGTGACCTGCACCGAGAAACTGGAACAGAAAAACACAGCTGGAGCTGATGTCATCAAATAAGCTGACATCATTAATCATTACCATACTATCTGATGGCATCACAGCACTAGATCCACGAAGCAAGGCACTGTCTGGAACCTGCACACAAAGTATTAAACTGCGCGCCTTCATCGTGCCTGTAAATATATACCACAGAGCGCAGCATACGCAGCCGTCAGCCCAACACAACCAAGTATTCCCACTGTGCAGAACACAAGCGCTTACAAAAGCGCTGCTTCTTTGCGAGTCGTGTGCTCTGAACTAGGTGCGCTAGAGCAGGCACACACTGAACTAGCAGCGACACACTTTACAAATCCTGTCCACGGCTCTTCCTACCTGTCTGACTTCAGCAGCAGGTTGGGGGGGAGCTCCAGCAGCTGATTATGCTGCACGTCCAGTATCTCCAGCTGGGTGCGCTCAATCCGTTCTGGAAGTCGCAGCAACCGGTTGTAGCCCAGGAGCAGCTTCCGCAGACCACTGGTGCAGAGCAACCTGAGCGCAACGAAAGACGGGGGGGAAACAAATGCAACGTAAGCAGGACTCTGATCACACATTAAAAGTTACCTCTGTCATGCAACATTTACCAATCAATTTATCTGTTGCCTCTATTTTTGAGCACCGGTCCAACTCTGAGGGATTAAATAATAATGATCACTTTATTTCACATAGCACTTTTCTCCCAATGGGACACAAAGCACTTCCCTGTTACAGTATAGTGCACGGTATGCAGCGCATAGGATTGTTACAGGCGGGTCCATGGCCGGGTGAGCTTACACTATGTTTTTGGTGCCTGAGGCACGGGTCGATAAAGTAACTTGACCAAGGTCACAAGGAGCCGACACCGGGAATTAAGCCAGACTCCCGATCGACTCTGTAAACAATGACACAGAGTTTGAGTGTCTTTACTCACCGAGCCGCGCCTACTAAATTAATTCGTTAATATATCCCGCGCACACTCGTTGAAAGGCCAATAAGAGAATGGTTACACATGACTTGATATGTAAAGGCCTGTTAACGGTTCAAGCTTTATTGTACACAGATTCGGAATCGATACATTATACACTGGAACTTTCAAAACCACGTTACATTATCTAAATACTATACACACACACACACACACACACACACACACACACACACACACACACACTAAATTCATTACGTGTTTTATTAGAGGAGCAAGATTAATCTTCATCTGCCACCTGTTATTCTCCTGGGACTGAGGTTTAATCAGCAGATGCCTGTGTCCCCAGCTGACCGATCATTCATTCAATCAAAGTATCTCCAGTTACATGACAACAGCTGAATGTCCATTCCCCTCCACCTTTTTTTTTTAACCCATACATTAATGGGTAGAACGGGTGGGGTTAAAAATGACTTGAGCATCTTCCTGCATGCTCAAAACTTCCTGCCACAATATGTGCCTTTTTATTCCTCTAACATTGTAGTGCAGAACATTTACAGCATGCAGGCAAACAGATCAAAGCAGCGGTCAGCCGATCGCTTGACAGATGATGTAGGACACAGTGTACAGCAACTTGTCATCTCCCTCAGCACTGATACGTGTAATGGTGAGAAGCAGTTTTCATTTAACAAGAATGCCCATGCTGTCCGTCACTTATCCCCGCTTTACCTCCGTGTTACTGTCATCCCCCTGGACATACACCTCAATTTCTTGACAACTTTGCTACCTGGCCTCGTCCCTTGATACACCTACTGACATCCTGGGAGACTTCAACATACCTATTGACAATCCCAATGCCACATCAGCTGCCGATCTTCTCTAACGTACTCCTATGATCTCGCGCCCTGTGGACCACCTCTCCTATTCACAACAATGGACACTCCCTTGACCTGGCTTTCTCCCGCTTCTGCTCCATCTCCTATAACATGCCTTTTCCTCTCATCATCCCCTCCTAACTTTTAGCCTCACTCTACTAGCTACAGCAGGGGTGCACAAAACTTTTTTTTGTTTTCCCCCTGCATCCTCATGGGCCCCCCACCTTTTCTCCGGCATTGGCGGCGTCATTTGACATTACCATGCGACGACGCATTGCCGTTTGACCCCGGGGCGTTATTTGACTGTGCTGTCATGGCAACGCATCGCCAGAAGTCACCGGAGAGAAGGTAAGGTCTCGCACGCTCTCCCGGCAACCTCCAAAAGTGCTCACGCATTGTGGACCGGTACTGGAGGAATCCCGCTCTAAAGCAGATTTCCTCTACAATAAATTGATACTCATCCTAGAACATAGCCCTTTCCCTTGCCAAGCAAACCTACTTTTCTTAACTCTCACAAACTCAGTCCAACACCCTACGCCTATATATCATCGTTAACCCCCTTCTCCGCACAACTACACCTGCACCTCTTAACCTCATGTCATGAGACCTCGCTACCCACTTCACAAACAAGAGTAAGTCATTCAGACATGACGTCTCTTCATATCAAGCTGCAGACACAACACCAACCTCCCCTCGCACAACTAAATCCACCCTCCGCTCATTTTCCCATGTCTCTGCGCTCCTCATCTTGCCCTACACAACCTGTCCCCTTTATTCTATTCCCTCACATCTCCTCCACTCCCTCTCTGGCACACTAAACCCGACCCCAACACGCCTATCTAAACTCACTCACTCCGGCCCAATCCCATCTTCACAGCCATTCTAAAGAAACTCTCTTGGCCCAGCCTCCCTAACTAGCGCTCTCTCTCTCTACTCCCCCTTACCGTCAAGTTACTTGAGCGACTTGTATACAACCGCCTGACTCACTCCCTTTCCTCCAGCACCCTGCTCGACTTGCTGCAATCTGGTTTCCGTCCTCCACACTCCACTGAGACAGTACTAACAAAAGTGGCCAATTGAGCACTCACAGCCAAGTCTAAGGATTACTTCTCCTTACTAATTCTCCTGGATCTTTCTGCTGCCTTTAACATGGTTGATCACAATCCTCTCCTTCAACACACTCGCTCCATTGGCCTCCATAACGAAGCTTTCTCCTTGTACATTTCCTATCTAGCCAACTGCTCCTTCAGTGTTTCCTTCTCTGGTGTCTTCTATTCACTCTCTCTCTCTGCTGGGCTCCCAGGAGGCTCTGTCCTTGGCCCTTTGCTCTCTCACTCTGTATTCGTTCAGCAGGAGATGTATAATCTAATGGCTTTCTGTACCATATGCCGATGACACCCAAATTTATCTAGGTCTGTCGTCTCGTACTGGATGTCCCAATGTTACCTGCAACTTAACATGTTCAAAACAGAATACTCTTTTTCCCCTTCCACTGCCACCCTATTACCCACACTACCCCTCATTGTCCATGACATCACAATCTCATCTACAGCTCAAGACCCCGATCTAGGGGTCATCCTGGACTGATCTCTCCCCTCCAACCTTATTGGAAGCAGCTGTGCAGCTGGACCAACCTCCACCCTATATCACAGGGGTGCGCCTCTCTGTGTATGTAATCATCACATTTCTGTACCCGCTTCGCACCGCGGAATATGCTGGGGCTTTACAAAGAAATAATTATGTATTGAAGACAAATGCAAAGGTATGTGGGTTTGTAGCACACCAAAACAGTGCAAATAAATGCAAGAAATGCGATACTTGCGCACAATGCCGGAGCTCCTGGTTCAAGGATGGCCTATCTGCAGCAATCCAAGTATACAGCAACAGGAAAGATGATCCAGGGCTCCACGGGTTTTTAGCAAAATAATTTATTCATAACACACAACGTTTCGGCCTCACTTAGGCCTTTGTCAAGTGACAGGTAATGAATCATTAGTGACTGGTAATTAATCATTACCAGTCACTTGACATAGGCCTAAGTGAGGCCGAAACGTTGTGTATTATGAATAAATTATTTTGCTAAAAACCCGTGGAGCCCTGGATCATCTTTCCTGTTGAAGACAAAAGCCACACAGAGAAATGAATAGAATAGCACATGTATGTTATCTGTTTGAGAGGACAACTACGCATCACTCTTATAGTTTACAAAGAATGACACAGGTAGGTTATTTTCTGAATGACAAACATGTATACTGCTGTTCTACCCATGTGTGTGCGCACAACAGGCATGGCCTGCATTATAAGCACTTGCCAAAGAATCTTACTTCGCAACCACATGCTGGATTTGCAGTACAGTGAAAGCACTCATCCACACAGCAATTACCTACCATTTTCAACATCTATAGTAATAGCTTTATCACATGTAAGTAAGCATGAAAGACTAGGTGACGCGATACAGTATTGTTGTGTATAGTGGTGCATTGTTAACTATTTAACGTACGCTATTTTATTAAAAAAAAAAAAAGCAGCAAAGCAAAAGTTAAGGTAATAAAATTAAGGTTCTGGATATTTCCATAAGAGCCGGCCATCTAATCTGTGTGTTTCGGAGGTATAACCCTCCTATTCAATATGGTTACACACTGAAGAACATAGTTAATGCTGAAGCAACTCAAATCGAATGGAAGCTGGTGCACTATCAACACTGCCTTCCACAGCTTCTGACCATAGTGAACCAGGCCCACAGGGATACAAGGGTTGTGTGTGAGGTCACTCATCTGTGTACAAACCAGGCTGTCCCACTGCAGAGCTAAATACTACTATCCCCTTTAATCAATTCCTGGCTATGTCTACACATTGATCACTCCACCTGGCTCCTTTCTGCTTTGGATTGCTCATGGTTTGAGTCTGCGTCCATATTTCAAACGTACAAAGCAGTGAGCTGCTGTGCTTTTCGCGCCACTCAACTTCTACTTACAGGGAAAAGCATGCAGTACTCACCGGGCAGGCAGCTCTCTCAGGTAATTGTGGCTCACATCCAGTACTTCTAAGCTTTTGCTTTCACTAACCCACTCAGGGAGGCCGTCCAGACGATTTCTACATAGAACACGGAAAGAAAAAGAAGAAGAAAAAGACAGCTCAAGTATAGCCCTTTTGCGCAATGAAAAGCTTTCCTTGTGAGTACTGTGTAGGGCAAGAAAATGGGTGAGGTGAACAGAATTGCCCATCATTATGTGACTACAGTATGTCATTTCTTCTAAAAGAGTAATGATAACCTAGCGCTTCTTTCAAAGCCACAACCTTCAGACAATATTTAAAAATCACCTAACATAACTGTGCAGCTTTGACAGCAAGTCTCTGTCAACAGCACAAAATGAAGAGGCTCAGCCAAGACATGTTTTCAAGCATGTTAATGCTATTCCTATGAGCACGGCATGATAACCATTATATTTTGCACTTAGAAGATTATGGATTTTTCAACCGCAGTACGAAACCTCCAGGGATGTGTGTTAACAAGTCGTATCCAAGAGACATTGAAAAATCCGGCCATACTATGATTTCAGCCAGGCACACATACCGGATACACCATGTCGAACCGATATGCTTATGAGCAGATTCTTGTTTTAACCAATTTACTGCGCAAAGCTTGTGTTGCTGGGCTGAAGAAAGTGCATCATGTGCAATGGTAAGTGATGCTGCATAAAAGAATAACCAGTGAGAAACCTCACAGTAGGACTTCAAAAAATGTTCACATTTAAAAGAACTCTAATAATTGTGCGGAGGAAACACCACTTTGGATTTAACAGCTAAGCGGTTTCAATCATGCAGCGTTAACAAATATTTCAGAAGCATCATAATGCCTCTAATTTATCATCTATTCAAATACCCACATGATTTTTTTTTTATGGTCAGGATTACCTTTCAGCAAACCACTGTAAAAAAATTCACACCCGATCATATAACACTAGAAGCGTTGCAGTGTGAGGTGAGAGTTCCGAAATAATGAGTTATATATTCGTGTACAGTTTATAGATGAGGCTTTGCATGTACAAAGGTGAGTAAACTCATTAAACTTGTTTCAGAAGTCATTAAGCATGCAGGGCCATTAGAAAATAAATTCCAAAGGAAGAAGTGTTAGTGTGTGTTTTTCCACTGGATTGCAATATAGTTTGCTCAGTTGCTTTTGGCCTTTATACTTTCTTTCAGAAAAGTAATTCATGCTAAAGATTAGCCTGCAGTCGTCAAAAATACCTCTCAGTAAGCACATTGTAAAGCAAAGTCTAACACTGATTTCTGCACATAGGTAGCCCCATGTTACAAATATTGCCGACTGACTCTGATGCCTATTGGGAATCATATTGCTGTCAATGACTAGCAGATCCTTATGGCAACAGAAGGGTTTGTTTATTAATATGTTCTCTCTCACGAGTATAGCATCGTGGGGCTTGTGACCCTGGTGAGAGGGGGACTTTGACCCTTTTAAGCTTTTTGTGGGCCATTCCTCTGACCCATTTATTAGAATGTGTGGCATTACCTGGAAACATCCATGAAGGTTAGATGCGTAGGGACTGGATACACATCCAGGTGGGTGAGTTCTGGAACAAACACATAGGTATATTTAGTAAGCATTGCTGATCTTACTGGAGCAGATGGACATATGGCGCTTTTATTTATAGCACTACTCCTAGTTAAACATGTTCAAGATCCCAGAGAACAGTTGTGCTACTGGCAACTTCCGGAAAAACAGAACACACCCCTCCCCTCCCTAATAAACTATGGCAAAAATACAGAAGCTATTGATAAGATATTCGATTTAAAAAAAAAAAAAAAGTTTGGCTTAAGACAATAGGTATTCTATTTTCTTGATACCAGAATTCATTTATGTTATGCATTCAGGGGAGATTCAAGTTCGTTGGATCACAGCGGTATCTTATCATCCGGTTTTATTTCTGACCGCCACAGAGTTCGGCAGGCATATTCTCCAGCCTTCTAAATGAACCTAAATGTCACTAGAGAATATTTTTTCTAAAATCAGTGTAGGATCTGAAGTACATTCATTTCATCACATATTTATATGAATGAGAAAACCAAAGTTTCTTCTTTATAACAGTGTGTTGGGGGCCAACACCTGCAGAACAGAAGAAAGCCTCCTCCCTTTCCTGGGTGTTCAGTAAATAACAACCAAAGAAGCAAAATAGTACACTTCGCCATACAATCTAAAGAAATGGAAACGTACAGTATGCAAAAAATAAAATAAAATGTGGGGGGTAATTATGCTCATTGTTATACACGATCAGTCCCTCTCTCCTAGCCCCCCCATGCCAGGATAAACAAATGGCGATTAAGCTCAGCCCAATGTTTGTGCTACCAAACGTTCAACAAATCGGGCTCCATCAGCCACTACAAGGCTCCCTGCTCTCCTTCACACAGAAATGGTCTGTCCAGCCGAGCAATAGGAAGAGAGACGACCGCAAGAGAACCGACAAACAAAAACATATCTCATGGTTGGGAACCTTGCATGGAGGGACTCGGAGAAATGTAATGATCGTACATCGGTAAGCATAATTCCCTTTTTCCGCCCACGTCCCACCTATGCCAGTACAAACGTATGGGGATAGACCCCAGCAATCCCCGTCTCGGATGGGAGGAAAAAATTAAAAAACAACAAGAAACAGAAGTCCAATATCTGAGACAAATGTCTTTAAAAAGTTGGTAGAGTGAACAGGTTCTATGGGGGGCGTCAGAGTGCCTGCGCGAATAAAGGTAGCAGAGCTATCCAGCGCCTGCGCAAAAAAAAAAAAAAAAAAAGTAGAGCGATCAGGCGTCTTCGCAAAAAAAAAAAAAAAAGTGACAGAGCATAACAGCTCCATGCCAGAAAAGTTAGAAAGGGAGATAAGCTTATGGCCAAGAATTGTAGTACCAGCTTATGAACAGCGCACCACAGCGCCAGAGGATCTGACAAACATAGATGGCATATCCTGCCTTTTGGAACCACCGGTGTGGCCAGTTTCCATACCCATGGCGCCTACACTCTGGATTGGAGTAGCGTCAAAACCACCGCAGCAAAATCTTCAGCCTGCAGTGAAATCCTCTGCAGGTAAGCAGGATGGTATAGTTACCGGTGAATACCACAGTGCAGTGGGCATACTTTCAGCACAATGGTAAGGACCACACAAGCCCAAACCGGCTTATTACCCACTAGCCGAACGAGCATCTCACGGCGTTTGGGGACTTTGGGCAATCTTCTCCTTTGCCTGGGAATAAGGAAGCCTGATGCTACCTGTACCCAGATGCATCAGTAAAACAACAAAACCTGCGAGGAGAGAACCTACACCCTGGACTGGTAGGACCAAAATAGCGGCTGTGAGGAGGAGAACAGGGAGCCTTGTAGGGGCCAATGGAGTCTGAGTCGTTGAAAGGTTTGTCCTACCTCCAACTAGGAGGGGCTTAATCCCCATTCGTTTGCACTAGCATAGCAGGGACACGGGAGAAATATATATATTTCTGCAAGTGCTACAAGCAACGATAAAACCCCAGAAAAAAAACAAAAACAAAAAAAAAGCCTTGTTTCATGCGGACAATGGATCTTTGATCAAGTGTCGCTTTGTTTGTTTAGTTATGTACTGCTTTAATTGCCTGAACGCTGGCACCTTCATATTAACACTAGGAGTCCTCTAGTCTCAAGGAAACACCATTCCTTCTGAAGAATGGACCTGAGGTGGAGTTCTTGGTCCCTGAAGACCACAGAAATGTCAGTAAAGAGGCGATTTCCTGAGGTTTAAGTACCGGAAAGAAAATGCCACAAATTATTTATTTAATACACTGCATCATGGTTACAATCACTAACATTTCGATTAGGAGAAGGAGGGGCTCAGCGAGTAAAGACACTGACTGGCGCTGAGTTTGAAGCAGGGGAACCTGGTTCAATTCCTGGTGTCAGCTCCTTGTGACCTTGGGCAAGTCACTTTATCTCCCTGTGCCTCAGGCACCAAAAACAGATTGTAAGCTCCACGGTGCAGGGACCTGCAAAATGCCTCTGTAAAGCGCTACGTAAAACTAGCAACGAACATGCTATTATTATTATTAAAGCACTTCTTAATTTTACATTAGAAGTCAAAACGGTAACGTTTGGGTGTTTTCGCTATACATATTGACAATGTATTCTGTCACTTACATATGCTACTCCTTAGAAGAAAGCCTTACCATTAGACGAGGCATAAAGGGCTTTGAAGAAATAGCCGCTGATCTTAAGCGAGGTCAGGCTATTCCTCTCGCAGTGCAGGACCTCCAAGTTGCTTAGAACAGTCACATCAAGCTCGCTCATCTTGTTATCTCGCAGGTCCAAATGGGTTACGTGAAGCAGGAAGTCGGAGTCATCCACCAGCAAGCACCCGATTGCATTCAACCTGGTCAGGGAAATAACAAAAACAAAAAATGGTTTGCAATTGACACAGACCCAAGTTTGGGAGAACATGTGTAAAACTTCCTCTTGTTTGAAGCTCTGTGCAGGGGGGGGATCTTGTGAAAATCCCTACTTCCTCAGCAAGGCCTGAAAGCTTTGCACATTTTCTTAGACTGTGCCGACAGTGACACAATTGTTATACTTCGCAGAACCAATGAAGTATTATTATTTTTTATTCTTGTTTTTTATTTGAACGATTCACAGGTTCGCGGCAGAAGTGTGCGCTCAAAGCTATGTTCAGGATGCCTGCCCTTGAAATAAACATAAAACACAAGCAGAACCCCATATTGAGACTGAACATCTGCACACGTCTAATGCTTCAGTTCAAAAAGCAAAAACACATCATGGAGTAGCCGCCTGTAACAAACCAACAGAGAAATACGTGCTACACGTCTGATAATACTCAGCAGGAACATTATGAAGTGCAGTATGCTGCGTCTCTTACATGTGAGGAGTTCGGAGAGATGCGTCAGTACAGACAGTGGTCTTTAACAAATGGCGACATGATTTTAGCTTAACGTTTGGACACCCCCTCCCGACCCCCAAAAAGACACTTGGATGGAATCTGAAATTATACTAGATTTATTGAGTCACTAAACCTGTGCACAGAGGATTTATATATTCAGTGCGTTTGTAATCTAGTTTTGGTGACCGACGCTCAAGCAATTTGCTCCGAGGTAACAAGAAGCTTATACCACGATTCATTAAGTGTTTTTCCACTCCAGGGATAGTTTACACTATGCCACTCATTTCCCCAGACTACATGGAAATAATGGTTTGGTTTTTTTACTTGCTAAGGGCCGTTCTATAGTGGCGGGGCGTGCTACGCCGTGCACACGCGCGGCAGTTATAGATGGCTGAGGTTAGTCAGCCCTTCTATATAAGGGCCGCGCGCGCACGGCAGGGAGCCGACAGACAGCGGCGAAGACGGGAAAATAATCTTTTTGCGCCGCTACCGGCGCTGAATGTATGTATATGTGTGTGTATATATGTATATATGTATTTGTGTGTCTGCACAAATTTAATAAATATTTTATTTTTACCAATGTTTTTTTTTTTATAAATAATAATAAACACACACGCTCGCACACACACACAGGCACACACACACAGGCACACACACACACACACACACACACACACACACACACACGCACGCACGCACGCACTATATAACAGCCCTTATGCAGTGCAGGTTTCCAACAGTTCTGCAAAAATCTCTGCCCCTTTGAGAATTACAACTAAATGTCCCATGCAATCGTGGCGCTGTAATGTGTGGTTGAATGGCTATGTGTGATATGTGACCATTGGCTACCAAGTGTGAAGCAACTGCACTTATGGGTGCAGTAAGCAATAGGACTGCAAGGGCTGTGTATAAGCATGTGAAGAGGGCGCTGTGCACTTCTATAAGAACAGCCTTCAGGCTGCGTGTTCCCGACTGTGCAGACTTCTCATACTAGTGAACCAGTTCATTGTGTCTTACATGTAGAACTACCCAAAGGCAAGAGTTTCATTTCAGGTCATTAGTTCAGGTTTCTGCATTGTTTCCATGTATTGCCTGTAGTCGGGGGCTTTGAAAAGTGATTTACAGTGCGGCGTTTAGTTGCAATGCTCGTTTCTAGCTATATATTAAATGTGTCTAATGCACTCCTAGCAAACACTCCAATTGCAGGCCCCATGCATAACCTGAAACACTACAACCCAATCACAGTGTAGGACTGAATAGACAATTTATAGGGTGCATCATTCCTACCTCCTCTAAAGTAAATACGTACGATAGAGCAGTTAAGACAGTTGTAGAACGCCTGCATTGTCAATGTATTTCTATTTGCAGATATGGTATATTGGTAATACGCTGTGTGCACACTGGCCAAGGAGAGAAGAGGCAGCTGTTGGTCCTATCATTAGCAGCTAAGCCACAGATACATTACTAAGCCAATGTTGATAAACCCTATGTAAAATATTGGTACAGGATACACGGGCAGGCACTGATCACACACATCAAGAAGTGAAGCTGCATAGGCTTGCAGAGAGGTTCTAGGGAGAAGAGTATTACAGGTAGAAAGTATATATCAATATAGTTCCCGAAACAAAATTACAATTGGGATTTACATTTACTACAATTTTCTTTCAAGAAGAAATAAAGTCGCACGCTCCCACAAAAAAAAAAAAAAAAAAAAAATAAAGTCATATCAAGAACACGTTGTCGTTGGGATCCATTTCCAACTTCATTATATCAACAATGTCATTTATATACACACAGCGTAAAAACAGGCCATTTTGATTTTCTCCCCCCAAAAAACTTGGTAAAAAGAAAACATTTGTTATAATGGGCAGAGGGGGTGTTTGACCTGTGCTGTGTTGCTAGTCCCCCTAACCATGCAAGCGAAGGGGGGGGGGGGGAGAGGGAGACACGGTTTTAATGATGAAAATACGTTTTAACTATTGGGAAATGAATGCAAAGAATGTATCCAAAAATTCTCTACCCAGAATAAAGGTAAACATGGATTACAAACAGTGCGCTCCTGTAAAATCTCTGAGGACAGGAAGTGCTTTGGTGCATTAGTGGACCCCTTCCAAAGAACATTCATCTTCATTCTGCCCTTCCGTGGCAGAGGGACCAGCATGGAATGCTCTGAATGCCATAGAAGCCTCATCAACCCACTCGCAACCCCTCTCCTCAATGCAAGGGGGATATCCCTCTCAGGTGGGACACCATTTATCAAGGGAAATGAGAGCCTGAAAGAACAGGGGAGGGCTGCTTCCCATGGGGTGCATACAAGCAACATCTGTTGTGCAGATCTGCCGAGCAGGTTCATCATTGGTTACGGTTTCTACTGCACAGACATTTCTAACGTGTTCCGTTAAAGAAACTACACTTGTAAATCCAAAGTGGCAGGTACGCAGCCAATTTCAGCATCGCTACATTTGCGGCCAATCTGTTGCTGTACGAGTTCCAACCCGGCCTATAAATCTATAACTGCATCACTGATTTATTGCACGAGGAGATACTTTTTGCTGGAGTCCGCAGAAATGATACCGCATCTTTTTGTAGCGTGCCAGCTAGATCACTGATATTCATAGCAAAAAGGTTGTTTGATAAGAGACTACAGAAATGTACATTACCTCCTATTCCCCACATTTTGCTATCCTGCACCATATGTAATGCAGGCGATGAAAAACAGGCAATGGACTCTTTTCGGAATGTCCTACAAGGTATACGCGAGACCAAATTACAGTTTTGTCTCCCACCCGCTCGTTATCCTAAAATGAATATTGCACATTTTCCCCTCATCATTTGCAGCTTAATTATTTAATTTACTCAAGTCCATTTAAAAACGAAACATGATACAATGAAGCTGCGTCCTCCGTTTCCCTCCATACACTTCAGGGTCTAATGTAACGTTCTGTGAAGGAATCTGGGGCTGGAGAATGAGTAGCGGCGTCGCCGACTCTAACCAACCCTTTCCCCCAGGCAGCTTCAATGGCAGGACAGGGAGGTAACGAGTCGGCTATGCCTGGAAGTGACCCTCGGTGACCTGCTGTTTCGCACCTTGTAAAGTTACATAGCCCCAGCTCTTAACCACGCTGTCATTATGGGATCCTATTTAGCTCTGATAAGCTAATAGCCGAAAGTCTCAGTACCCGATTGATAATGGTTTCCTCAGGGACATGTTGTAGGGTAAAAACGACAACCACTTGTCAGCCAGTTTCACCATTTAGAGATCATTCACTGGACTACCGCTTTAAACGGAAACTACACTTTGAGACAAATAGGTAGTGTGGGCCCTTAAACATCAGCTTGTTTTTATCTGCACATCTTATATAAGCTTTGCTGAACATTCAAACCATTACCCGAGGGGGCAACATATTTACCTAAAAGAGTTAAAAAAAAAAAAAAAAGAAAAGAAGCTAAGGGATGTAAAATACCATTTTAAATAGGAATTAGATGACAATAAGACACCCCGCTCGCAGCAAAAAGTATGCCATGAACATGTCCTGTATCCAAGCACCTTCAAACCCCCGATGCCTATACATCGCCTGTATTCCTGCATACCTTAAATCCACGTGCTTGATCTGAGGCATTCTTCTCAGAGTCTTCAGCCGTAGAACACCCAACGAGTTCCCTGGCATGCAGAGTCTGTCCATCGTGTGCATCTTCTCCAGCACCCCAGGAATGTCCGTGAACTCATTGAAGGAGAGCCCCAGGTAGCTTAGCTGGTGCATGTTCCCCAACTCGGCAGGAAGCGATTGGAGGTAGTTGCCATCCAGAAGGAACGTCTGCAAGCTGGGAAGTGAGGACACCCACGGCCTGGTAAGTCATCATAACCACAATGGCACACAGACTGTGGATCCCCAGCAATAGAAGCCCCCTCAACAATGACACATTGAATTAGTAGTTAATCTGGACTAATACCAAAAGAATAAGGGTGACCATCTGATCCTGCTTGAGAATATAGGGGTATATGTAGCTTTTTTCTTTGATACAATATGATGGTTATTTTACCCCAGATTTGCTTCTCATTTGCATTATGCCACAATACTTGCAAGACCTTCTCTCTGCTGACTATGCAGTGAAACTGACCAATCAACTTTAAACAATTTGCTTCCTAATTAACCTTTCATTATATAAGTTATGGTGGGTAAAACAAGTGACAACCCCTACACCGTACAGTGCACAGCAAATAAATAGATCACATGTGAGCACATTGACACGAATCAGACAGGTGTGCAATCCTGCTTTACACCAGTATCTCTTGGCATACAATGCTAACACTGCTGGCCATGCACTTCTTTAACCCAGGCAATGCTGACAAGATATGGAATGCGGCAGGCATAAGCTTCTAGGGATCCATGTTAAAATGGACAAGAAGCAAAAGGACAGTGTGTGCTCATTTCCATGTCATTTCCCAGAATCCCTTGCTGCAATGAAAGCACTATATGCCAAGACATAATGGGGAAAAGCAGGGTGGCAGACCAGACTGAGACATGCGAATGTGATCACAAATTAACCTCTGAAAGCCTCACTATTATATTTGACGCCTGCTTTTTCTTTGATTGTTTTTCCACGGTCTACTACTGTTGCCACTAATTGCATCTACCATACCCAAACTAGGCATCAATCTTCAACACAAAACTCAATTTTTCCTTAATTTCAGAACTTTTATGGAGTTGCATGGCAGATCTCACAGACACTAAAGGCTACTCAGGACCTACTTCGATCTTTAGGTCAAAAAAACCCTTTCCACGAAGGCCTTGAGCAAATCATGTAATTTTGGGGGGATTAACATGTCCACCTGGATTTTATTGTCTCTTCACAGTTCCGATACATACTTGTGCATGTCTCCCACTGCTGCAGGAATGACGTGAAGCGCGTTGCAGGAAAGGTTCAGTTCTGTCAAGGTGGGGATGCTGCAAACAGCCAGTGGGAAATCCCCCAGATTATTGTTGGAGAGGTTGAGGCTCTTCAACTTGGCAAACCTGCAAAATTAGGGATCAAAAGAGAAATGGTTTGCGATAAGTGAAACGTTTCATGTCTACGTGGACAAAGGCGCCGTTGGTTTAAATTATACATCTTTTGTTGTACTTACAGACTTTAAAGGAATATTGAAGCACGAACAGGTTTAGAACAAAGAAACAGAGCAATATAACATTATCTATGCATGCTGACATTGTTCACTCATCTAGAGAATTTACATTTCAAAACATCTAATCTACCTCAATTCCATCTAAGTCTTCCCTGTAACATATTAGGGTCCGTGCATCTGCTTCCAGCACTAATGCTTTAACTTTTCACGCAATGTCTTTAAGTTTAATGTATCACCCTGTTCATTTAATGTACAGGCGGGCCCCGGTAATGTTCTGTTTTATGGTCCTGCCGCAAAGCGAAAAATCGCCAGAAAGCGGAACCGGCGATTTTCGGCATTAAGCATGCGCAGACCGGCAATTTCCCCTTCTGCGCATGTGCAACCTCCGTTCTGTGCAAGCACGACCACCGTTCTGCGCATGCGCGACCTCTGCACACCCCGTTCTGCACATGTGCAGACATGGCGGCCCCCTCCCCGATACCGCTGTATGAGCGGAACGCCGTAAAGCGGGGCCCTACTGCAACCATGTATTGTTTTCATAACTGTGCCCAGGACATACTTGAAAACGAGAGGTAACCCTCAATGTATTACTTCCTGGTTAAAACATTTATAAACAGGCCAACAAGCAAAATGTCTTAAAAACAAATAAATCATGTTCAACATTTACAGAAACCTTTTATGCCGACATCTATTTAATGAAACTTATAACTGGGTTCAATGAACTTTGTAGAATAACTGTGTTTGAGGGTAGATTCACAGAGAGAGATGGAAGACAAAGCACACGGATTTGAAAAAATGAAAATATTTATTTAAGCCAACACGACGTTTCGACCACAAACGTCTTTAATCAAGTGCCAAAAAAAGGCCATTTTTTCTGCACTTGATAAAGACCATTGTGGTTGAAACGTCGTGTTGGCTTAAATAAATATTTGCATTTTTTCAAATCTGTGTGTCCTGTCTGCCCCCTCTCTCTTCGCATACCGTGGACTGGATGCAGCCTCTCGTTCATGGATGGAAGCACCGGTAACCATCATTTCTTATTTTTCATTTATTTGGTGTGCAGCGCTTATCCTTTTTCGCATTGAGGGTAGATTCAGACAGGACAGTAGAAAGGTGTGCGAGGGACGACGGGTCTGGTGTCGCAGGAGCACAGGGTGACCCTGTTCCTCGCCCCATAGAGGAATCCTGGGCCGGTGGACCCAGACATTTCTCACAGGAACCTGGATTTACACTATTTAATAGCATCATCTCTGAGTAACTTAATTTGAATGCGACCAAATAGCGGAAGATCACATGCTGGGAATTTAAAATGTTGCTGCTCAAAAACTAAAGCCTGACATGTAAAGAATGAAAGATAACGGGTGCATCCCCTGCTTCTATTATAGGGCTGCAATTACAGGTTACAATTGGGTTTCCACGTGTCCCTCAACCTCAAAAACTAGGATTACTCATTTACCAATCTGGAGGGTTCTGCACCCACTGACACACGGGCGATACCTTAGCAAAAGGTTGAACTCGCAGATAGAAAAGAACAATACAAATGTGCTCTAGAATAAAGTAGTAGTAAAGGCAAACGTTTTCTGCATGCTCGGTACGACGGCACAAAGCACGGCTTTTAGATTGGGTTTCCCAGAGCATCAAATACATCAGTTTTTTGGAAGTGATGTTTTTGGTGTCTTATGGTAATATAAGTTTAGGAGGTTTCAGCTCCTTGGGTTCTATTAAAATATTTAAGGGATATTACATCTTTAATATAAGCATTTCAGTTCAGTAGCAATTCTTTTTGGACTATGAAAAAATTGTATGCTTTTTAGATCATGAAATCTAGGAATCACTCCATGCTTTGTATCTAAAAATCAAACCATCTAACAGAACAGATCCATGCATTAGAGACATTAAAGATGTGTTTAACTCCAAAAAGGCGCCACATGAAAGGGCTTCTATACTCTTATAAGAACGGTTTAAAAAGCCTTAAAAAAGGAAGCTCCTGCATTTTAAGACAGTTAAACAAATTAAACATTGCTATTCAAGAGTGCTACATTAAAACTGCAATTCATGCAGACTCTCAGCCCTAAAGTAGGTGCACCGATATCCGTACATAGATGTGTAACTGGCAGGTTTAAGACTGCAAACATACTCTATAGTGCAATATAATTCTGAAAAAGGTCTAGTGAGTTGATGAACCACTGCTTTGGGGCACTAAATCATTATGGCTTGGGAGTCACACACACATGGCTCTAGTCACCACTGGATGTTCTAGCCACGCATTGGCACTGCTGACCAACGTGTCCCACTTAGGCCTCACTTATAGTCCTGGCTACGGCGACGCCACGTCAAAACAAGTGTATTGAATCCGTTGGGTGCGCTTATAGTAGGTGCGACCGCGACGGCTTGGTCCCGATAGCTGGAAGTCAATTAAATTAGATTTTTTCGGCGACCGCCGTGTGACGTCAGTGGGCACGTGAGCGATAAAGCCAATGAGGGTGAACCGCTCACGGCCACGCCCTCCCCGTCGCCGTCTCTTGCCTCCTACACTAGAGACAAAAACCGCTACGACAACGGCGACGGATGACGTCACGACCAGGAGTAAAAGCGTGGCCGTACACGCTGTGGCTCTCGCTTTATTTCTGGCCACATTAACCACGGTTGAGCAGGTAGGCCGTGAATGGAATCTGCATTCCCCTGCTGCAGTGTTTGTCAAAACTTCAAAACAATCCGAGAGGAAGTGAATAAAAAGGCAGGGGATAACAGTCTGCCTAATGTGCATGTGTGGCCAGATCTTCTCCCGTTGCCTGACAACCATGGGGTATAGTGATGGAGAAGAGGGTTAAGGAAGGAAGGCTCTGTCTAGAAGCGACAAACAGAATGAAAGAGCGAATGAATGGAAGGCAGACAAGGAATGAAAGGATCTTTGTCACTTTCAGATGAATGTGAGGAAGCAGTCTTTTGAATAACAGTGCCTTGTTTTTGTGATGGCTGTGTCCTAACTGCTCATGATTTCCCTTGGTCTGTGCACTCTTAAATCACCAACTTTGCACTGGGCCTGAAAGCGTTGCCTGCTATGGGGGGGGGGGGGGTATTCCACACTGGACACAGGATCTGTGCTGCAGTCCCAAGTACATGCTGGCAGGAAGTGAGCAGCATCCCAGATGGTACAGGGAGACCTTGAAGATCAGAGATACACCACAGGACTGTCACCCATTTACAGCTTCCGTCTTGGCAGCAGAGTCTGGGTTTCCCCTTTCATCAAACAAAACCAAATCACCCAAAAAGAAGGTAGAACAGAAGTTGAACTTGATTGGTTGACAGACAGGCATACCACATCGTTAAAAATAAAGAAATAACACCAGACCATGAGGAGGTTTGGCTTCTGTGGGCCCTTCCTGGAGGGAGTGAGAGCCCTCTATCAAAATCCTACAGCCTACGTAAAATTATCAGGAGGCTTCTCGGACCCAATAAAAATCAGGAACGGGACTAGACAAGGATGCCCGCTTTCTCCCCTCCTATTTGCACCAACTATAGAGCCCCTGGCAGCCACAATCAGAGATGATAAAAGCATAAAAGGAATCCAAATCGCAGATAGGGAGAACAAAATCTCCCTATTTGCAGACGACGTGATTTTAACGCTTGCTGACCCCCATATCTCCCTCCCCAACCTTCAAAGAGCGCTAACCCAATTTGGAACAGTCTCAGACTATAAAGTCAATATGGACAAATCAGAGGCCCTAAATTTATCCCTCCCCGACCAAACATGGAAATTAATTCAAGCCAACTATAAATACAAATGGAGCTCCACCTGTATTAAATATCTGGGAATTAAAATCTCTAAGTCCTACAGTACACTCTACCAATATAACTACCCCCCCCTATTCGATCAGATTAAAAAAGACCTCGAAGCATGGAAAAAGCATCAGATCTCGTGGTTTGGGAGAATAGTCTCAATAAAAATGAACATCCTCCCAAGACTACTCTACTATTTCCAAACCCTCCCAATCGCAGTCCCACAAACAGCGCTAAAAAAATATTCAATCCCAATTTTTCCAATTCATTTGGAACGACAAAAAACCCAGAGTTCCTAGATCAGTGATGCTTTCACCAAAAGAGAGAGGGGGGTTGGGGGTCCCCGACATAGTTAAGTACTATCTCGCAGCACATTTGAAGCAGGCTGTAGTTTGGAATTGCGACCCGGCCCTGGCTTCTTGGCTCGAAATAGAATCCCATTACGCGCGCCCCCGCTCCCTCCAGGTAGCATTGTGGACCCCGAGTGGCAGTGGGGCCGGACCACAGAGGTTCGACTTGGGAGCAATGAGATGCACGTGGCACGTATGGCTTAAAAGCAAAGGGAAGTATGGTCTGTTAGCTTCCCCCTCCCAGCTCACACCACTCTTTGGGAACCCCAACTTCCCACCGGGATGTTCCCCGAGACAATTTGACCAATTTCAGGGTCATAACATTAAGCTGGTTGCTGATCTGCTGCAGAAGGAGGAGATCTTAACCTATCAGGAACTAAAGGACAAATTCCAGATCCAGGGCCTCCATTTGTTTAAATACCTTCAAGTCCGCCACTTCCTAATAGCATTATCCCCAACCTCCAAGTTCCCCCCGCTCACCAGATTTGAATCCCTATGTACTAAAAACACATACCAAAGAGGTCTGATATCTGAGATCTATAAAGGTATGGAACTAGTATCCCATCCCCCGGACCACCGGTATATGCAAAAATGGTCTGAGGACTTGCGCCTCCAAATAGATCAGGAAGACTGGGAAGAGATTTGGGAGCATGCTACAAAAACATCAATCTGTACTACAATAAAAGAGAATATCTATAAAATTATGTATCAGTGGTACCTGACTCCAGCTAGGCTGAGCCAAATCTACCCCGGCACATTGGACCTATGCTGGCGGGGATGTGGTCAAAAGGGGGACATGGCCCACATTTGGTGGTCATGTCCGGAGATTCAGAGGTACTGGACCATGATCCAGACGCTTATCTTTGGGGTAACGGGGCTTTCCCTCCCCCTCGACCCATTGACTCTGGTGCTGAACAAACCAACTGAGGATCTTCCTCCACCAATGTCCAGGCTGATCATGGCCATGTTAACAGCGGCCAGGTGCTCTATAGCAGCCGCCTGGAAACAAGTCAAGGCCCCCTCGAGAACCACAGTAATCAGAAGAATAAACGAGGTCATGATAATGGAAAAACGCACGGCTATGCTTCAAAAGAAGATGCCCCAGTTCTGGAATACTTGGGACCCCTGGATGAGGAGATAAAACCCAAGAAGGCCGGACGTGGAAAACCCCTGAGCTAGTAAACCCCCCCCGAACCGAAGGCGGGGTTATTAAGGAGGCTTTGGGCACCTCCCCCTCCCTCCCCCCCACCTCACCCCTTCCCCCCTATTGTTAGTCCATTCTCCCCCCCCCCCCTTTCTCTATTTCTCTTCCTTTTTTTTTTTCTCTCCTCCCCTCCCCTCTCACGAAAATGAGAAAACTATATTGGTCACGATATGGCTAAACTGTTGTATTTGAACTGTCATGGGCTCATGACAACCCTGTATGTACAATAATTCACGAACGTGTCCAATAAAAAAAACTGTTACAAAAAAAATAAAGAAATAACAATAAGTACTAATACACAACAGTAGCTGCAAAACTGTTGATATATCATTATTTTCCCCTAAAGAACAGGCAGCTATTGTTGATTTATGATCTCACTTGTGTCACTGGAAGGCTGAAATACATTGCAAATCAGTGAGAATTGCTCTGGTCTGCTCCTGCGGAAACACCACACCCGTCCATTACTTCCTTACTCATTCATTGGATGCTCTACAAGGTCGCAGAAATTAAAAAGGCCGGACTATCCCTGTTACAGTAGAAGCAAAAATCAATTCAAGGAGTCAGCAGTAGCTCTAAATTACAACAGGGTGTTCAGATTAATTTAGCCATAACATCCTTTATCTTGGTTCTGTCTAGAACCTTCTCCATGGAAGCGTGACATTTATATTGCATTTCTGTACCAGATAGGGTTGTCATGTGGCTTCTCCAAAAACACTGGGACCAATGACCAAAGGTGTGACTCACTCGAGAAACCCTCTCCACCCGATTGGCTGCATTACCCATCAGCAGCCAATCCGGATGGATGAAACTGCCCAGCCCACTTGCAACAGCCCTGCTCTCTTCCTGCTCGGAAATCACACACACTCCTCCTCCCCCCCCAAGCCGGTCCAGTATTACTTCTAACTTTTTACTGGACAGTCCAAATACAGGACAGTCCAGTTCAATAATGGACACCTGGCAACCCTAGTCAAAAGGAGATCTCGCAAGAACAAGTCCAGGAGACCCTTTTTTGTTGTTGTCTGCCCCACTAACTAATCCACAGGAATGGAAGCATGTCAGTCGATGGAAAGTAACCAACACAAACATATTTGATGCATAAAGCACAATGAAGGAAAATGTATTCGTTTTAATGGTTAAATTCGAGGAGACAAAATAGAACGGTGGAGATTGAGAAGTAAAAGATTTCCGAGACAGAGACATAGATACCGTTCCAAAGGAAAGATTTGCACCACAGAAATGGCAGGAAACATGTATGGATTGCACAGCTGTATAATAGAGCGTCAGGCCAAAACCCATTACATTTCCAACTGTCTGTGCGCTTTCCCTGCTGCAGGATAAAACGTGTAGGACAGCACTGGCCTCGTTAGATAGCAGTGATCTCCGAAACAGAAGAGGTCTTCTGAATACATCTGTTCTTATGAAGAGACAGCAGAAACATGTTTTTTCAAACTGCAGTGGCCAAACAAAGCAAGCACAGCAGATCACCGCTTGTCTAAACAATCTGCCAGGTGAAAACATTTCCCCTATTCCCTGTAACATTTTTCAGCCAACAAGTAAACCTCCCCTCCCTTTCCATCCTTCTGCCTCCCTCCTATCAAGTGGGTTAGATGTAGACAGATGTGTACATCTGCAGGTAAATAGAAGCTCTGATCACAGTCTGAAGGGACTGGACAGGAAATACTGGGGGGGGAGGGGTAATTCTACATACGCAAAGTGGACGTTCTGGCTTTTTTAACTTAAAAATT
Organism: Ascaphus truei; assembly: GCF_040206685.1. Taxonomy (NCBI): domain Eukaryota; kingdom Metazoa; phylum Chordata; class Amphibia; order Anura; family Ascaphidae; genus Ascaphus; species Ascaphus truei. The sequence continues at coordinate 203,817,652 of NC_134484.1, read as the reverse complement.
CCTGTGGCGATTTTGGCCTGAAAATGGCCACCTCAGCGTATATAGAATAAGACCCTAATGCAGATGGAACGGTGTATCTTCAGGGGAGAACTCTGCAGACGGTTTCAGGCTTCTCCCGCAGTGCACAGAGTTATGCAAGCTAAACAAGCTTCAAACAACGTAGAGATGAAACCCTGGCAGAGCTATCCTAGAACTTTGATTGGTCAGACTTCTTCAACGGCCTGTTATCCCCAGGGAGTGGCCCACCCCAGCGTGAAAAGGAATCTCATTAACCCCTCCTCTGCATTCTTAAAAGATTCTGCAAGTAACTGGATTGACAACAACGAACAGGTAGAACACAAAAAAATCAAAAAAAAATCAGACTCTCGCAAAAATGCCATGAAATGTTTAAACACATCCACAGTGTCTGGAAAAAAAGCCCACTATCCAGCTTTTCATTTGGAAGACACCCAGCCAGGCCCATCACAGTGAAAAGAATGCAACGGTGGGTGCTTCCCAGATATCTTACTCAGGCTCTGATTACCAAAATGCAAATAACGCAAATAAAATCCAGCCGATGTTCAAACAAATCTTAAAACTTTCTCTTCTTTCCTCCCCCCACCCCACCCTCCTCCTGTTCAAAATACAACTGAAGAGTATGCTAGGTAAAATCCATCTCTAAATCCTCTGCTGTGTGTATTATATAGTATATGCAAGTGATCCAATGCTAGGTAAAATCCATATTTGAATGCTGTTTTCTGTCTACCCCTAATCAAATTAAGTGTTGCCACCTAGGCAGGGAACACCCTGTGTAGAAAACCATTTGTTTGAATGTGCCTCAGATGTGCTAATTAAACAGACAGAACAACATTGTCAGGTGACTTTTTAGGCCTATATAAACCCAGTCAGAGCAGCTAGTCTGCTTGCAGCCCATATCCAAGTAGTCCATTATAAGTGGCATGACTATTGAACAACTGAAGTTTAAAAGGAAGTTCGAAAGAAGTGAGGAAGAAGTGGACACCCCATCTGGCCCTGATTCCTGCATTTGAACTACGCTGGAAAGGAGGATATCATCAATACCAGACTGCATCATTACTGCTGTGATGCTGCCTTTACCATTTATATTTGCTGTGACTTCACTTCTTCTCAAATTATGCACTTCTTTTTACCAGCCTCAGTATGTCTCAAACTCTATTCATATATCTCCATCTCTCCTTTCTTCACCACTTCTCAGTTCACATGAACTCCTTTCTTACCTGCGTCCTCTCACACCATACAGCTATATCCCCTGCACTAAAAAACACCCCTACAAATCCTCCTCACACATCCTTTTTCTATCCATGCTTCTCCTCCTTGCTTCTGGGGATATCTCTCCCAATCCTGGTCCCTGTCTTATTTCAACTTGCTCTCGTCCTCGCCTCCCACATGCAACTTCTACTCCTTCTGGTGTCAACCCCTCCAACCTCATACCCATCCCCTGCCACCCTCCCTCCTCTCTCCCTTTCTCCTGTGCCCTTTGGAATGCTCGCTCCCTCTCTAACAAGTTCCTCTCTGTACATGACTTCTTTCTCTCTCACTCTCTGCTCCTATTTGCTATAACTGAGACCTGGCTCACTCAGTCTGACACTGCTCTGGAAGCTGCCCTCTCCTATGGTGGCCTTTCCTTCTCCCACACTCCGCGCCCTGATGGCAGGGGTGGAGGCGTGGGGCTCCTGCTCTCCTCTGTCTGCCGTTACCGAACCCTTCCTATTCCCCCCTCTCTTGCTTTTCCCTCCTTTGAGGCTCACACTGTCCAGATCTTCTCTCCTCTCCCTGTTCATGTGGCGGTCATCTATCGCCCACCTACCTCTACTCATCCCCCTTCTGCCTTTCTCTCTCACTTTGAATCCTGGCTCTTTCTTTCTCTCCTCAGACTCCCCTGTTCTTCTCCTTGGGGACTTCAATTGCCACATTGATGACTCCTCTCTCTCTTGGGCTTCCCGCTTTCTTTCTCTTACCTCTTCTTTTGGCCTTCAACAGTGGACTGCAGCCAGCACCCACAAGGATGGCCACTACTTAGACCTGGTTTTCACTAAAAACTTCTCTCTCTCTGATTTCTCCATTTCCCTTTTTCCTCTCTCTGACCATCATCTCATCTCATTCTCTTTATCTCGCTTCTCCCCTTCTCCACCTCCATCTACCCCCCGGTTCTGCAGAAACCTGCGCTCTATTCACTTACCTGACTTTGAGTCCACTTTAAACTCCTCCCTCTCCTCTCTCAGCTCTGCTACAGACCCTGACAACCTGGTCAGAAAGTACAACTCTGTCTTGTCCTCGTCTCTTGATCTACATGCCCCGCTTTCTCTCTGCCGCCCTCGCCCTTCTAACCCTAGACCCTGGCTAAATTCCCACACGCGCATGCTGCATTCCTCCACTCGTTCCTCTGAACGCCTCTGGAGGAAGTCTCACACTCTCGCAGACTTCCTTCACTACAAATTTATGCTATCCTGTTTCAACTCTGCCCTCTCGCAAGCTAAACAAGCCTACTTTTCTGCACTAATCAACATGCACAAGTCTAACCCACGCCGACTGTTCTCTGTCTTTGATACTCTACTCAAACCACCCTCAGCTGCCTCTCCTTCCTCCATCTCCGCTCAGGACTTTGCTGACTATTTTAAGGAAAAGGTGGAATCCATACGGCAGAACATCCCCTCTGTTTCTTCCCCCCATCCTACACCTCTTCCTAACTCTCCTCCTGCCTTCCTTGAGTCTTTTTCCACTGTCTCAGAGGAGGATGTGTCGCTGTTGATCTCCTCTTCTCCCTCTACCACTTGCCCTCTTGACCCCATTCCCTCCCATCTCCTAAAACCTCTAGCTCCTACTATAATCCCTACGCTTACACACATTTTTAACTCCTCCCTCTGCTCTGGAACCTTTCCATCCTCCTTCAAACATGCAACAGTCATACCATTACTCAAAAACAGCAAGCTTGACCCTACCTGTCTTTCTAACTATCGACCTGTCTCCCTCCTGCCTTTTGCCTCTAAACTACTTGAACGTCTTGTATTCTCTCGCTTGCTCCATTTTCTCAACACCTATTCTCTCCTAGACCCTCTACAATCTGGCTTCCGCACTGCTCACTCCACCGAAACAGCCCTCACCAAAATAACTGACGACCTCCATGCTGCCAAAGACAGAGGTCATTACACTCTGCTCATATTACTCGACCTCTCTGCAGCATTTGACACCGTGGACCACCCTCTTCTCCTCCACATTCTCCATACTCTAGGTATTCGGAACAAAGCTCTATCCTGGATCTCATCCTACCTCTCCCATCGTACTTTTAGTGTCTCTTCTGCTAACACCTCCTCCTCTATTGATCTCTCTGTGGGGGTACCCCAGGGCTCTGTCCTGGGACCTCTTCTCTTTTCTCTGTACACACTCTCTCTAGGTGACCTAATAACATCTTTTGGGTTTAATTATCACCTCTATGCCGACGACACACAAATATACTTTTCAACACCTGACCTTACACCTGCTGTGCAAACCAAAGTTTCTGAATGTCTCTCTGCTATATCATCCTGGATGGCCCTCGCCTTAAACTCAACATGGCTAAAACAGAGCTCCTCATACTTCCTCCCAAACCTGGCCCTACTACCTCCTTCCACATTACTGTTGGAACTACAATCATTCACCCAGTAGCCCAAGCACGCTGCCTAGGGGTCACACTCGACTCCTCTCTCACATTCGCCCCTCACATTCAAAACATATCTAAAACCTGTCGCATTTTCCTCTGCAATATAACAAAGATACGCCCTTTCCTCTGTTGCTCGACTGCTAAAACTCTGACTCAGGCCCTCATTCTCTCCCGTCTTGATTACTGTAACCTCCTGCTGTCTGGCCTTCCTGCCTCTCACCTGTCTCCCCTACAATCTATCCTAAATGCTGCTGCCAGAATCACTCTACTCTTTCCTAGATCTGTCTCAGCATCTCCCCTCATGAAATCCCTCTCCTGGCTTCCGATCAAATCCCGCATCTCACACTCCATTCTTCTCCTCACTTTTAAAGCTTTACACTCTTCTGCTCCTCCTTACATCTCAGCCCTAATTTCTCGCTATGCACCATCCCGACTCTTGCGTTCTGCTCAAGGATGTCTACTTTCTACCCCCTTTGTATCTAAAGCCCTCTCCCACCTTAAACCCTTTTCACTGACTGCCCCACACCTCTGGAATGCCCTTCCCCTCAGTACCCGACTAGCACCCTCTCTATCCACCTTTAAGACCCACCTTAAGACACACTTGCTTAAAGAAGCATATGAATAGCACTGTGGATATTCTGAACACAGGATACATAAAGATTGGCCCCCTGCAGACGCACTTACCAGAACTCCCTCCTACTGTCTCTGTACGTTCTCCCTACCTACCAATTAGAATGTAAGCTCCTCAGGGCAGGGACTCCTCTTCCGAAATGTTACTTTTATGTCTAAAGCACTTATTCCCATGATCTGTTATTTATATTATCTGTTATTTATTTGATTACCACATGTATTACTACTGTGAAGCGCTATGTACACTAATGGCGCTATATAAATAAAGACATACAATACAATACAAGAAGAACTGGCACCTACACAAGAAATTGACACTGACCAAGGTTGCACAAACTAATGAAAGGAGGACGTGCAACTTTATTTGTTCAATTGATATTTATGGGAAGAGGTACAGTAACAAAGCCAAAAATAAAATAAAAAAACAGTCTACCTACCGGAAAAAAACCTTATGCAAACAAAATGTATTCTTTGCTGTGACTACCACAGAATCAGTGATACACGTATGCAGACTGCCCGACCGTTCCCTGAACAAGATGACGTGAGTAAAACGCCAAGACAAACCGAAGACCAGGGAGTCGTGGAGAAGGGATTTCTTCTCCATCCTGAGATGTTAGCAGAAGTGGCAGAATGAGCCTCAGACTGGTGACTCTGAACCCTTGTATCACCCGGTCTTCAGTCCATTGCATATTACTGCGCAATGTCACTCAAAAGGTCCTCATTCAATACGTTGCAAAGCAGTCCTTCCTTAGCCCAGGAAGATTTCAGCTCTATAGTTTTAAGTGACAAAAAACGCCAATGAATGCTACTAAAATACTTTGGCTATTTCTCTAAACAGTGCTGTAGCCACCCCAAAAATGAGGGCTTGCTTCCAGTACATGTCCCTTCTCAGATTCTGAAGCCAGTTTTTCCTCTTGTCCGAGAGAGATCGGACTTCTAAACCTACTTCCCTAAAGTTTCAGCTCACATGCTGGTTCGCCTGTTCTCTTGCAGTGAGGAGAAAGAAGCAGCCCAGAAGATATGCACGCATTTAACCATTACAGGAAGTGCAACTGTGTTTTTAATTCAAGCAAAAAGTGTAATTGCACACACAAGAACTAGGAAGTGTTAATTATGTCTGCACGTGGACTGGTTTCCACAGAGGCCCACAAATTAGAGACACATTATTTGCTGCCTTGCCCAGTAGAAGCTCTAACCACTTTGAGGGTATTTAAAAATCCAAGGTTTCTACATGGATTTGGAAAATGTATCCCACGACCGACTTTAAACCATGACCTAGGTCCGAAGTCTAGGTAAGGATAATGCCTTGTTTAGTCTAATCAGCGCATTTGCCTGAATCAAGTAAGGGGGGCAGTGGACAGGACATGATATAATTTGATATGACCGGTATATGCGATAATAGTTTGAAGGCAATTGTGAAAGCAGAGAGATCCTACAAGCAAAATGAGTTCAATAAAACACTGCGGCCTGTATTCGATCACTGAACTCAGTAATTTCTAGCCCTATAAAGGGTTCATTGTAGTGCGAGAACATGGTTCCCTTAGAAACATTCAATTACCAGCACATGTAACTATCTATAGATTGAAGGAACATGCATAATTATCACGAGATTAAAGTGTGCAAAAAACAGCCAAAGTATTCATATTCCCCAGAAAGCATAAATCTTTAAAAAAATAAATAAATATATATTTTTTTTTCAAACACCTTTTAAAAATACCTATACAATGTGTCTGACTTGTGTAAAAAAAGAACAAAGATATGCCCATGCCATTTACTCATTCTTCCTTTGTGCGAGTGCACCTTTAAGCACTGAGGAATTCTAGAAACATTTCTTCTGGCTCAGCAGAAACACAGCTTTGCAATCCTTAGTACCTATAAATAATATTGCTTTAGTAGGTCATGCTCGTGTCTGCATGGGTCTGTGTATGTACGTATACATACGCACACACACCATGCATATACACTAAAATATTTACGTGTATATATATGTGTGTGTGTGTGTGTGTGCATATATATATATATATGTGCGTATGTGCGTGCGTATGTGCGTGCGTGCGTGCGCGTATGTGCATGTACGTGCGTGCATGTGCGTGCGTGCGTGCACGTACGTACGTGCATGTGCGTGCGTGCGTGCGCGTGCCTGTGTGCCTGCCTGTGTGTGCGTATATGTGTATGTGTGTGCGTGTGCGTATATGTGTGTGCGTGTGCGTAAGTGCGTGTGCGTATATGTGTGTGTGTGTGCGTGTGGTGTGCGTGCATGTGTGTGTGTGTGCATGTGTGCGTGTATGTGTGTGCGTGTGCATATGTGTGTGCGTGTGCATGTGTGTGTGTGTGCATGTGTGTGTGTGTGCATGTGTGTGTGTGTGTGCATGTGTGTGTGTGTGCATATGTGTGTGTGTGTGTGTGTGCATATGTGTGTGTGTGCATATGTGTGTGTGTGCATATGTGTGTGTGTGTGCGTGTGGATATGTGTGTGTGTGTATATGTGTGTGTGTGCATATGTGTGTGTGTGTGTGTGTGCATATGTGTGTGTGTGTGTGCATATGTGTGTGTGTGTGTGCATATGTGTGTGTGTGTGTGCATATATGTGTGTGTGTGCATATGTGTGTGTGCGTGCATATGTGTGTGTGTGTGTGCGTGCATGTATGTGCGTGCGTGCGTGCGTGCGTGTGTGTGTGTGCATATGTGTGTGTGTATGTATGAGTGCATGTGTGCATGTGTGCATGTGTGTATGTGTGCATGTGTGCGTGTGCATGTGTGCGTGTGCGCATGTATATACACATAAATATACACACACACACTAACACTTTACTTGCTAGAAGGGCACAGTCATTGATCTGCAATATGTTGCAGGTCCTTCCAACAGAAAAGGACATGTTTATCTCTAGAAACAACATTTTACAACACAAAATTTAATACGTTTATGTTGTTCAATTAAAAAAGACGTCAAAATAAATATTTTAATGAAAAATGCTTCACTTTTCAAGGCACTATTGTTATCAGGGAACTCCCGACCTGAGTTTTGGATAACCCACCGCTCTACAGGACATAAGTTAAAAACTACTCGCCTAATTTGGTGAATAGAGCAGTTTGTGGAAGAAAAACAAGTGCTAATTTATTGCAAATCTCTAATACAGTGGGCAAGAAAAATATATATATATATTTATATTTATTTTGGGCTACACAGCTCTTTATCAAGCCAGTGTACCATACTGCGGTGTATAAGCACACCACACAATGCTGCAATGCTTTCTTACCTTTATCAGTTACTTTTTGCTGCCAGCGTCCTCTATATTTACATTTTTAAACAGCCACAGATGCCTGAACACATAGGTTTGAGGTAAACCAATTGTAATGACCCATCTTACCTCTGAAGATCATCAGGAGTTCCACCCAACGTGGGCCCAGCAGTAAGCCTGAGAACGTTCTGCTTCAGGTTGAGATGCGTGAGATCTTGGCTGTAGAACAGGTTCTCGGGGAGATGTTCCAAGCTGCAGCAGGACAGGTCCACAGAACTAATGCGCTGAGAAGCAATCTACAGAAGACACACAAACACAGAAAAACGTCAATCAAAAGAAACTCAACAGGATTAAAAGACAGTCCCCCTTCTGGGGAGTGCAATATGCTGCTGTTAGTTTTAGCTGCCTCTAGCACAGTATTTAATGACAATAACATTCAGAAAGCTCCCACATCAAGAACCACACGTATCGAGACAGCAAAATGGATAAATATCTTTGAAAGAAAATCGTATGTGCCATGCAGTTTGCTAAAGTTGTTACACGGAGCGTCACATTCAAGTTTGGTTTGCATAACTTATACTACGTCTGGAATACACTTTCTTGGCAATGTCAGCCTGCTAAAGAACCATCATGTTATAGATCTGATGTATATTTTTATACCGATAGACTGGGACATTAAGTAGCTTGTAGCTCTATTTTGCAGCCCGCAGTGGAGACTACCTTGTGCATAAAGAGAGGACAGATGATAGAGCAACATATTTAACCCATTTCCCTTCACCAGACACCTGCTCAAGTCCTTTATGGAGCATACATGACTTCTACACTAATGTTCTGCATGAAGACCACTGCGGAAGTGACCAAACGCAACGTCAAGTACTCGAGAGCTTTTCGAAAACGTGTATTTTATGTTAACGGAAGCATTGGAGTATATATGTTAATTTTCATGGACAGCCTTTTACTTTGTGGGCAAATTGTAGAAGGCCCTCTGTAAGGATTTTCATGAGAGAGGGCTGAAGACTAAAAAGAGTGAAATCTAAACAAATCGAAACAAACGAGGGAAAATACCCTGGCGAGAAATATAAAAACGTACAAATCTAACCACAGATGCACAAAGTATTGGCAACCTTCATTTTGCCACCTCACCTCAAAACCTTAGGTCCCCTGGCTCACTGCTCGATAGTAGTGAGAGAAGGAACACCAACATGTGGCTCACATCAAAACATCAAGACGTATTTCCCTGGTTTCTGACTCTGGGGGACTGGGGAGCCACAGTAAATTAGCTTGTCAAAGCGAAAATTAAGTCGCAACCACATTTGGTGAAATGAAACATCCAAGGCATTGGATACCACTCCCAGCATGCAAAAGCCGCTTTGCTCCATAACCCCAAATCTAACTCCGTCATTCCAGGTTTCAATACCAGGACAGGAGACTTAAAAACCCCACATGGATAAAGGATGTCTCGCCAGCCAACCTTATTAACCCAACCACCTCAGAGCTGAAGTCCTGTAAAGCTTCGGGACGACCGTTTGGGCGAGTCTGCGATTGCACACAGGTGAACCAGTCATTAACATTGCTTCCAAAGGACACGGCAGCCGTTAGATTGATGTCAGAGAAGTACTATTTGTTGCTGGTCCCCATAGTGTGAGACACTGGTATAAGCCAGCAAACTCCATGTGATCTTATACATTCGGCTATCTCGCTCTGTTAGTTCAACTGAGACTGCAAACTGCTCTGGGTAGAGTCAATTAAAAAAAATTTAAAAACTGCGCCAAGTAAGCAGGAAGACTTGGTACGAGCTGCTTAGACTACATTGAACATGTAGGAAAATAAAGGTCTATATAAAATAACAGGACTGCGCACGGGTGGCAGAGGATACATACCCAGCTATCGTGAGCAAGAACACCAAGTGCTGACCTAGTGCTAGTCCTCCAATTAAGGTCACCCAAGGGCACTGGAACCAAATCCTAATGACAAAATCCAGGAGCTCAACTCCAGTCCTCAATGGCCACCAACAGGTCAGGTTTTCAGGATATCCCTGCTTCAGCACAGGTAGCTCAGGGATATCCTGAAAACGTGACCTGTTGGTGGCCCTGAAGGACTGGAGTTGAGCTCCCCTGAACTAAATGGATGACTGTCACAAGAACGTATGTGATCAGTCCAAGTATGTGGATACTCCAAATCAAGCAGCCATACAGCAGTTCTTTGACACCTCACAGATGTCTCGTCATTCAGCACTTTTATTCTCGCTTTCAAGCAAGTTCTGCGGGCACACAATCCTAAAGTCGTTACGTCAATACAGCAGGGAAGGGACTACACTACTACAGGAAGAGACATGGCGACTTCATTTGTGTCCAGTTCCATCCTCGGCTACGTCATCATTTGATGAATGGCGCACAGAATCCCCTTCTGGGAGAAGGGCCACAGAAAGAGTACAAGACAATGCTATTACTGTTCCGTTAGGACTGTTACAAAACACGGACCTTCCTGAGAACAAGAGACCGTGAGGCCTCAACCTGGGCTGGGCATTCATCCTGCAGGGACTCCTTGTAGGCTCTTTGGCTGGGCAGGCAAGAAAAACACTGCAAGTTTCCAAGCCAGAGATGAGCCAAACACAAATGACACTGCCAAATAAACAGAGACCAAACAAATAACACACACTAGTTTAGTCCTGTTGCTCACAAAGGCCCTTTAACAAGATCGCTGGAGGAAATCCTCTTAACCACGTCATTGCCAGAGGCGTTTCATTTTTCCTTAACTATACATTAAGTCCCCCATTGTACTGTGCTACGGAATATGCTGGCGCTTTACAAATTAACAATAATATTAAGTTGGACGTTAGAATGCGTAGGTTTAAGGATGTAGGCCATAGACAATCACTGCGCTGTGACCCTGTTTTAGTGCATAGAGTAACAGAAGACAAAAAGCCCCAGTGCTACATCCAATATAACAAATCATATAGTTAAATATTTATCATCTGTTTTTCTTTTCATAAGTGAGGGTCATTCAGTACAAATACTGTGGTTAAAGCTTTTTAAGCTTGCAAACCATCATCCCCTCTTTTGCAAGTCCTAACACTACTGTACCTGGCTCTGCTCCCCTGTCTAATGGATGGAGAAGTGTCTTAATAGACTGGTCATTCACAGGTGCAGAACAAGAACCACCATTTAAAAGTGGGCTGAGTGGTCACAAACCTCCAAAACAATTGTTTACCCATCTAAATCTACAACCACACACATTACCCCTACAAGCTCAGAACCCAAACCCATCACATCGTTGTCAAAAGTACTGCTACGGGGATTGTGACTAGCATGACGTCATAATCCCAGTAGCACTTCTTTTGACACAAATCTATATGGGGTGGTAGGTTTGGGTCCTCAGCTTGTGAGGGGCTCTGTGTGTTTGTAGAAGAGCAGAGCATGAAGGAGACAGGGAGGATTGGTGGAGGAAGTGTGGTCAACAACTCCCTTGTGAAAGTCCACCCCATGGTCAACTCGTGAAGGCACTGGAAGGTAAGTAGTATGAATTCACAAATTCAGCAAACATTACTTAAAAGTGTTAATATAAAAGGCGTCACATACTCCCCTTTCCCCTGTGCTATAGCCAACGTCACCCAAGACTGTCCATGCCAACCATTCCTCCTCACAGGAGATGGGAGATCAGCGTGCATCTCCGGAGACATTCTTAGCTCTGCAACTCTGTTTAGTTTACAAGATGGATGGATGAATAAGCCTATTAACCGAAATGAGGATTAGCGGAAATTATTAGAAAATAAACGAACGGAGCTTTATGTGCAGTGCTTAGCAAATACCCAAGACACAAGATCAATATCGCGAAATTGAAAACATTTCTATAATGTTCTGTTACAAGCAGGAAAAAGCAATGTTGCCTCTGTTCTCCATCCAAGATCAGCAAGACAGAACATAAGACTAGGGGAAATCAGAGGTGGGCAAACAAAACAAAACATTTTGAAGCACTTGTTTTTTCCATTCTATTTAGCTTTGGCGGTCCATATGTGCATAGAAGCATCATTACGAACTGGATCAACACTGAAGTATTATCTAACTTGTACTGCAGAAAAAGTCCAACCACATCTTGGATTTTGCCGAAATTATAAAAAGGATATACTAATTAAGTTATTACACAAAGTTAGGATCCAGGATGTAGTGTCCTGTCGAATTTAATTGTGACGTGCTCCTGTTCTCTCCTTGCAAGTGTGGACGCACCCATGTTCTGCATTTACCTCTTCAGGTTAACGGGGTGCAGCGACTCATAGCTTTACCATGATCCCAATAAATTTGTTTGCATCGTTCTCAAATAAATAATTGTGTCCGGATGTGGGTTTTTATATTAGACACTTTACTGGAAGCACAGCACTGTCAGAAATGTCTCATTACAACTATAATTGTCAAAATCCGTGTCAAACATTAACCCTCGGTATTGCGAGGGTTTATAGTTCTTGAAAAACATGTCCCACTCAGGTGTACAAATCTTATACCGTTTGATATAAATCTAAGGAGCACACCGATACATTACAGTCACCGGCACAGCCAGACTTTGGGACTTATTCTACATATTCCAAGTTGAGCGATCAGGTCGTTTTGGGGCTGAAAATTCCTATTGAAGTCCATACGGATTTCTGGTAGAAAACGGCCGCGTCAGACTATGCAAAATGACCCCATTTGTCCTTGAAAGCTGCCAAGATCGGAGCCCGTGAGCCATCATGCTGCAGATAGAAGCAGCTGTTTCAGCCATTACTCCGACCCGAGAATCTTATTGTAAGAAAAAAAAAAATAAGTTAAAAGAAGAACCTCATTGTCGGAGGAAGCAGAGATTTAGAAATGTCTTTAGCTGTCAGGCCTATTAAACTCACCACAGAGCGGAAACCGGATATACTTAGACATCTGCTGACCGTTTCACATGAAATACATTTTTACCAAAACGCTACATGCTTAATAAGGGGCGGCTACATCTCTGGGAGAAGATCCCTCTGATTGCTCTCAATATGGTTACATTTCTCTTACAAAGCGGATGCCTGTTTGTACAGATTTGGAAAAACCACACCTTCCTCCTCTCTGCCATGCCATGCAATTCCCGGAAATGCCACAAAAAAAGTATAATAAAGCAGTACAATTTGGCTGCTGGCTTATTTTGTACCCGTCCTCTTTCTTTCTCAGGATGGGAACTGGAGGGGTGGGGGTGGGGAGAGAAGGTGGGGGGAAAGGAAGGTGTGAGAGGGGGAAGGGAAGAAGGGAGAGAGGAATAGTGGGAGGGGGGGGATTAGGGCTGGTGTCCCCGGAGCTTAGCCGTGCTTTTTTTCCCCCAGCTGCGGTGACACCCTGGTTCCTGAGATACATATCAAGTAATAGCAAGGAAGTAACAGCTTTCCATTTCCACCGAGGAGGGGAAAAAAATGGCGGTTTAAGTCATGTGGGTCCGTGAACCAAATGGGAAGCCACAATGTCACACAGTGGCTTCCTATTAAACGGCCATTTAAAACTCGACATGAAACTAAGAAATGAGGCCGTTACCTTTACTAGTAAGTATGTGTGCGCCCGTGTAAGGGCTTCCTTCCCATATTAGTTTTGGCAACACCCTCACGTGACTGTGAGCACATTGTATGGTTATTTCATAATACTTATTTAGGAATTACTACAAAGACCCACTAATATGACAGGTAACGGTTATTGATTTGCCTAGAAGAAATGAACACAATCCTTTAACAGGTCAGATCTCAATTAACCCCTTTCTGTTTTGTGTCGTCATTTTCAAGGCTCCTTCACCTGGAGATGTGCAAAGAAGCACCTGTTTGCTGCGCAAATAGTTATGTGAATGTATAAAGAAAATTGCAGGATGGTAACAAAAATGTAGAGCAATGTTTTAAGCAAACTTGGTCACAAAAGTTTGCTTTGAATTATCATTTTTGTGTTCCCTGTGTAAGCTCTTCAATAGTTTTACAAATGCCCATCAATGTTTCATATGGCTCGATTTCCAACTGCTTCATTTCTAGAAGGTGCCTGGGACATATTTTATATCAATGCATACCAGGCACCTTACGTCCCTCAGGAAATACACGTGTTGACCAGTGGAACAGTACAGCCCCTTCCCTCATCCAGCCGACAAGCTTAAAGCAGCGATACGACATTCCCCCTTATTTGTACTGTATATGTAAAGCATGTGACTATAATTCTACATTCTTATCTGAGCTGGCAATTATTTGGTGATCCCGTTATAAAATCTAGAAGAATCTTGATGGTGTGACCAACATAATGGCCACCTTCCGACTATGCTGCACGTGATATGCAACATTATATTACTAAGTAACAGATTGTTACAGCTTTCAGAGTAATAGACAGTCAGCTGTTTGTGATACTTTGTTACCAACCGGCAGAGCTCAAAATAGGATGCCAGCGCTCATTTCAAAAAAGATGAAGTGGATATAACTTTTGTATCACTACAAAGTATGATCAGTACATAATTTTTTTTCCAAAATGGCTTAAGAGTTAAAAAAAAAAAAAAAAAAGGAGCGTATTATTTAATAGAGAACTGATTTACAAAAAAAAAAAAAAACACGATTTTTCACGTTTTGCTGCATGCTAGCAGAGTGGGAAGCAGGAAAAGAGGAACTTCCTCTAAACACAGGAAACAAGCGCTCAAATCTCCATTAGGCCTCGGCCATGTTTGGTGCTTGCTGGCGGAAGCACGCCGACGCGCGCTCCCGCTCAGCACTGAGCCCCTACAGCCGCAATTAGAGCGGCTTTAGTCGGGGCTCACCTGCGCTTCCGCACGCTTGCGGAAGCGCAGGTCTTAGGGGAATTTAAAATTCCCCCGCTTGCCGGCGCGACAGGCCGGTCACGTGAGCGGTTCGCCCAATGAGGGCGAACCAGCTCCGTGACGTCACTGGCCCGCCCCCGGCCAGTGACGCGCCCGCCCCCTTACGGCGAGCAGGACAAGCAACCGCAAGGCCAGGGAAAGCACCCGCTTTCCCTGAGCCTCAGCGCGCATCAGCACGCCAGCGGTAAGCATGTCCGAGGCCTTACAGCTCTGACCAGTATTGACAGAAAAGATTAAGCAAAGTATGTACTGCTTCCAAGATAAGGCAATATATTATTATTATTATTATTATTATTATTGTACCGGTATTTCACCCACCCTCTGGGAGATCCCCCTGTTACCAGGTGTATGGTGCATGCTACCTGTTGGCTCACAGAATGCGGAGTTGTCCACCAATGGATGTGGTGGCTGCATGACAAGATTCTGGGGTATATACCCAACATTTACTCCATGGTACACAGCGCTTCCATCTGCCGTAAGCTCCAGATGTATGGAGGCGATCTCCTACGGTAGAAACGGCTACCTCTCCCCCAGTAAGATCACACACCAGGCAGGAGGTATATTCAACTGGAACGGATTTATTCCTGTACTTTCACAGCAACACGGCAGTCCTCTGCCCAATACAGTCTCTATTCTGGTCTCCAAACTTAGGATGGTCCCTGGATCTTCACTACGGGTTAAGGGCCCCCGCAGCAGTCCCTGCTCTTCCCCAGCACTCTAGCAGGACCGAGGAAAAAGGTAAAGGTAATCACTCAGTCTCCCCCTTAGGGAAGAGGACCAGGCCTGCCAGTGCACAGCATCCTGCGCAATACCTTGTCTGTCTTTCTCAACGGTAGAGACACTACTGAATTTGGGGTTGCACCTCCCTTAAATACAGTAGGGGAAAGACACTGGTTCTGAACCCAGGATTGGGCAGAACACAGACCTATTCACACCTCCTCCCCTGTCACTCAAGGGACTGCCTGTGTGGGGAAAACCCATGATTAGTACTGGCACTGTCTGCTCTTACCAGGACTTGCATGCCAGTGAGGGCAGAATGGTAGCCAGAAACCAGCCATGGCTAATTTATTATTATTTTTAAACGGTGGCCAAAGAAATGTCAACTTGTTTACACAAACCAGTGGTAACTGAACCATTATTAACCTAGTCCCTGCCAAAGAGGACTGCGGCTCAATCTTTAAATCGTTAAACACACTTAAATCACAACATATCCCTTTTTAAATGAACAATGAATGATCATGCCGATTACTCAATCAGGCCCAATCAAAACACAGAATTAGTCGCATTGTTCCAAGTCACACGCCTTCAAATTATAATACTATTAACAAAGCGCAGAAAGGGGATTATGGGGAATTAAACAAGACTGTTAAAACGGATTACAACATCCAGACACAAATCAATAGAAGCATAAATGAGCTGGTACAGAATGAAAAGCACTTAATATTCCCCAAATCTATTAAGACAAATCAACTGCTGCACGCAAGGTACTCTTAAGAACAGTGACTTCATGTAAAAAGTCAGTCGAAATCAGACAGTGTAGCAGCAAAAAAAAATAATAATATTGCAACCATTTATTCTATTATCTGATAACCTCTGGCTGTTTTAATAAGATAATGGAAGACAACTGGCAAATCTGAGGCACTTTAGTAATCAGCACTTCTCATCACTTCACTGCTGCTTTTCCCATTCTTCAGGCCTCATTAGCATAATTGGAATTACATTTCTAAATGATAACACGGCAGGGTCTGGCATACACACGCTCATCTCTGATCAGCTGCTGATAGGGGGAATACCACTCATCCCTACAGCGCTGGAGAGGGCAGCAAAGCAGCGCATTCAAGATCCTGTTAACATGGACCACCGGCTTGATAATATATGGTTAAAGGCTGTATATTTTGGGAGAAAACGGGCTATAGTTAGTTATCGGAGGCTCTCTGAAGATCTTTCAAAAACAGGGATCCTGCAAGTGATAGAAACCTTGCCTCCACGTAAATAGGCCAAGTCAGAGGAGTCCCAAGACGGTAATGTAGACATGCTTATTCTCCAGATGTGCAGCCTAGGATATTGCACTATACATAATCCTGATATCTAGCAACCAAGGTCGTCGCGAAAATAATCGGAGGAGCTTGTGTACACACAGCTGGAGTGAGGGTAGCCGTGTGCTCATCGTCGTTTCATTTTGTAAAGCACATCACATACGCATTTCTAAAGACGGTCACAGAATTGGGGTCAGCACGCTGGCATTTAGGAACATCATTGTGTTATCCAATATATTATTGACTGTTGTACCCGATCAGAGGTGCCAGGATTAGGGCAGACATGCTACGGTATTTTGGTCCTCTACATTGGTCTAGGACGTTTCGCCTGTTTGACCGCGACCAAAAACGTAACCGGCGTTCTGCCGCAGGGACACCTCGCCACTATGTCTGCTCCTGCGCCCGACCCGACAAGCCAGGTGTGCCAAGCCCAACCACCCGCTCTGTCAACTGCATGTTGAAATGTTTAGCATGGGACCGCTCCACTGCCTAGAGGTGCTAGTCCGACGTGCGGGACATTTAAAGATGGCGCGTTGCGGCCTGTGTAGGCAGTGTAGTGGTCCTGCGCCGGACAGTTAAACATGCAGTTGTCAGAGCGGCAGACCTAGCTTGGCTTGTTGGGTAGGGTGCGTGGCGGACCGGACAACGCAATGCAGTGTCCCGCGGTGAGCTGCCCTGCGGCGAAGTGTCCCAATGGCGGCCGCAGCCAAACACCCCAATTCCGCTCCACACAGTTGCTGCGCAGGCTGATGTACCCTTGAGCATTTAACCCCGTACAGCTGGGTAAGGCGTCTTGTTGCCACTTATAGAAAAAGTGGCAGGATGGACAGGGAACCTGTTGGCAGCAAAGAGCACACAACTGCCGTCAGTGAGAGGAGGAAGTGGTGAGCAGAGAGGGGGTAGACTGAGAAGTCAGAGGGATCGAACAAGGGTAAAAGCAGCAAACAAATACAACATATCATTATAATCTTATGAAAGGAGGAGTTTACCAAACAATGCGATCCTGTTCACACTGTAGCACACTTCTCAAACCGCATCGCTTCAGCAAGGGCCACATGATGTTTGCATGAAACATTGCAGCAGCTTTCCATCCATGCATGATAATATCCTGTAAGCCTTTGCAGGTGCTGCCCAACAGTGCCGTGGCTAAAGTGACTTACATGCAACCCTACATTCTTCTCCATTTAAGGTAGACCCAACGTCATTCGATTAAGTTTGGAAGTAGCACGATTATTATTACTGCCAGAATATTCACCTATATTAAACGGCAGCTGCTATTTACTGGTCTGTCCTCATAATTTAGCCAAGTGCTTCTGCAAAAAGGAAACGGGACCCTCCTCCGATTTTAAAAACCTACACAGTATGGGGTCATCAGCAAAGATAAGAGACTCGGCTACACTGTATCCAGCTCCAAGTCATTCACAAACAAGTACGGACAATGTGAAATGCAGATGTCAGTAAGAGAGACAAGAGACTGTGTCAGAAGAATAGCTCCAATGCAAGGTTTTAGTCGGAAGTCGGGCTCTCCGCCAACTCTCAAACTTAATCTCTTCAACACGAAAATGTAAAATAGCCTCAGGCAGTCCAAGCTCCCTGAATAAGTACATTTTATTAACTTAATAGTTCCTGCAGCCACATACTCTGTGCGAGGAGTGTTAATTAGTGGCCTACTACAATGCCCATCATATACCTACCCATCAGGTGCTGGGTATCTGACCAGGCCGTACTCTGCATAAACACAAGCTGACAATATCTGCTGTTATTTGACGGGTCACACGTAATAGTACCAGGCATCTGTATACAAGCCGTTCCTGTATTGGGCTTTAGACAGGACTAATGGCCGAGAAAGGTATTTTTTGCCTGCTCTACTAACATTTTTAAAGGGCTTCTACCGTCTGCGTAGAAAAACAAACCTTGGGGCATAGAAAGTCACACGCAGCACCTCGTAACACTAAGCACTTATCAGTGATAACATGGAAATGTTATAACCATGTTCCATACAAAAAAAAATAAAAAAAAATAGACGGGGTGTGTGCCAAGCACGCGCTTTCTAACTGAAACATTTGTGTTTTGCCACTGAAATTGTATTTTGATGTTTTTGATTGAATTAAAGACGAGTATAATTTATTTTTCTGCAGAAATGTCCCTAGTATCAGTTGGAATACACGATACAATTGGCTTTTGATAACCATATATTTTGGATTGTAAAGTATCTAAAGGCCATTGAAAGACTGCATCAATGGTGGAACCTGATCTCGTAGTTGGAATGGCTGGATTGGTGTTGAGCGTTAAACTGAATATTTCTTGCATGAATGTAATGAGCGGCAGTGCTTCTTCAGAGTCAAAGTTTATGTTAAAGTGGCTGTCACGAGAGAACAGACAATATATATAATAACCGGGCCAGATTGAACAAGATCAGGATATAGTAAACTGAATGAGTTTATTTCTTATGAGCAGAACAGACAATACATCAAGCAAATAACATTACAGAAATATTTACACTTACTGGGGTTGGATAATGAGATATTCAGCCGAATAGCAGCTCATTTAGTTGTTACAGTCACGATAAGCACAGGAATAAGGGGTGCAAGCAATTATATAGACGCAGGACCCCATTCCTAACATGGCAGGTCAGTTATTGGTGAACAATTACATTGTCCCAATCACAGGTTGACAGGTAACACGAGAAGCAGGGTTTACCCAGCCCCTCATTAATACACCCCTCCCCTGTTCCTACTTGGCCAGCCCATTTATAAAAAAATATGACATGAGGACTGGGTGCCATCCTGTCCTCAAACATGCTTATTGGGCAGGGGCCTTTCATGTAGGGTGTTACCTTTAACAGGTCACAATGGTTAGGCTAAGGCCCCGCTGCCTCAGACCACGCGCCCGCACTGCAGACAGGCGGCGCGTGGAGAGGCACTTGAAGCTATTTGCGGTCCGTAGGGAGCATTTTTGCGAGCGGGGGGGGGGGGAGCGGGGGACCTGGCCAAACGGGTCGGGGGGGGGGGGCGCAGCCATGACAGTGGGCACAACAATAGAGCTCACAGCACTGCAGCAGCCCAAGGGGATGGGAGGGTGTGTGTGTGTGTGTGTGTGTGTGTGTGTGTGTGTGTGTGTGTGTGTGTGTGTGTGTGTGTGTGTGTGTGTGTGTGTGTGTGTGTGTGTGTGTTGTAACTGCTGTTTGTCAGTTTGAAGTTTTCCCTCTACCTGGTTTTAAAATGATGTCCTCCCATTGGCCATCACTAGCTGGCATGGGAGCCAGTCTGTGATTGGCTCCCTCGCGCACCATGTGACGTATCGCCGCACGGGAACACGATCCTCGTGTATCCCCTGCTGGCTGACGCGTCACAGCAAGTAGTCAGCTGTGCAGTGAGGAGGGACTGGGACCGGCTCGGGAGGCGACAAGGAAATGGTGAGCAGCGCTCACGCGGCCGCGCGCGCCGCAGCGGGACCCAGCCCTTAGTATCCATCAGTGAGAGCTGGCTGCATATGCAATGAGGCGAGTCACCTGCATTGATGTCCAGGTCTTTTCTCACCTCTGGCTAACTTCTCCACAGGGGACCGAGGAGTAAAGCACCTCACATAGCCTTTCAAGTAGCCTCCTTTGATTGTACAATTACATATCAAAGCTGCCATTTGGCAAGCTTCCAAACCCATATCCAAAGTTATAGTAAAAACAGCGATAACTCATAACTATATTTCACATGTCATAAATCAGATTAACGATATGTATGCAACCTGTGTTCTTTGCATAGGAAAACATATCCAAATTTCACCTTCGTAGCATGTATATAGCAAAAGTTATAATTTTTTACACTTTATCCATTGTCAGGGATACAATACAATTCTCCCCCTCCCTCCATGTTAATACATAACATAGCTATTAATTCTGCTGAAGCGGGGAAATGCAGATCCACAGATACACAATATGGTTAACCCTTTCCCTCTCGACATGATTTATACACATACAGGAATATAACAGACTGCTGGGGAAATAAATCTAAGACCTGGGACAATTCTGCTGAAGCAGGGGGATGCAGATCAACATATACACAGATCCCATTAACCCCTCATATCCCGATCCTGACAGTGGCCGCTTAAAATGATGGGTATTTTATGATCTTTCTTCAATAAGGCTGCACCGTTAATAGAGTATAGTAGCAGAATCACATGGATGAAGTCGATGATATTCTCCACTGTTTCGTTTGGAGAAAAGTATATGACGGTGGCAAGGATAAGTTGGCCGTTGGGTAACATGCTTTCTGCCGCGCATATCTCTTTCTCCAGCCTAACACACTTGTAATCCAGTAGTCTGACGGCGAATAATGTCTAAATGAGGCGTAATAACGTGTGCACCGTTTTGCTCATTATAGAAGTACTGGTACTGTGGCAGGTTTGCTTATAAAAGTACTGGTACTGTGGCAGGTTTGCTTATAAAAGTACTGGTACTGTGGCAGGTTTGCTTATAAAAGTACTGGTACTGTGGCAGGTTTGCTTATAAAAGTACTGGTCATGTGGCAGGTTTGCTTATAAAAGTACTGGTACTGTGGCAGGTTTGCTTATAAAAGTACTGGTACTGTGGCAGGTTTGCTTATAAAAGTACTGGTACTGTGGCAGGTTTGCTTATAAAAGTAACTGTTCTGCTTGCCTGATCGCATTTTCATCAGCACGAACGACTGAGTGCTGTGTGACCTGTTTGCCAGCGGGGGCGAGCGCGCACCTGATCGCTTTTTCGTCTTCATCAAGGACTTAAAGTGCTGTGAGAATTTTGTGCCGGCGGGTGTGCTCGTGCGCGATTGTTCACGCGCCCGATCGTGGCGCATTTTTCATCTCCATTATGGAGTTTTAGTCCTATGAGAATTAGGTAAGGGGTGCAAAGAAGCTTCACTTCAAAAAACAAACTGGATCAGCACAAAAAAATAATAATAATGAACTTGCCTTTTGCATTTAGTTTCACCAAGTTTTCTTTAATGCATTAAATATGAAGCCTGACCAAGGGGCCAGGGGGCCTTGAAACATTGCTCTACTGTGCACACAGTGTGTCTGCCAACGTTTCCTTTCCGTGTGATATTTTTTCTGTATTGCTGCTTTTTTGATACATTAAAGAAGAATCTTGGCGAGACCAAAAGGAAAACGCAAGTCTTGCATTATTATTTTTGAGTGCTGATCCAGTTTGGTTCTTGTATAGTTGTATGCATCTTGCGGTGCGGGTGCAGGATCATATAGCACCTCTAGCTGAATTGTGTCAGACAGGGCGAGTGATCGTTCATTCTGGTTTGTTATAGCCCTGTCCCATGCCTGAATGTTGATGGAACTTTGCATTACTTACACTTTTAAAAAAATGTTGAAAAAATAATAATAAAGTACCATGTCTGGTTTCAAAACAGCATTCCCAATTCTGTCCTTATAGCCTTAATATAACAAACAAAGGTGGTGTTTAAAAATAAAAAATAAAGTTTATAAGCACTATACTTTCCTGTATTTAAGCACAGGAACACTATTAGGACCTAAAAGTGCTAGGGCATTGCTGGCCTTTCGCACTGAAGAGGTTTATGGCCTTACAAGGACTTCTCATCACACTATAGGCTGCAGCATGTTCACATTAGGGACAGAGGAGTGCTCCGGTTCAAAAATGTCAATTGCTTTTTGTCATGTCCCATCTGTTTGCACATTGCACCTAAATACAAAGTACATTGTAGGTACATCCTCCATCACGGGAGGTAATGGTACAGTTAGACATGTTACCATGATACTTCATGCAAATGCCCCAGAAGTTGTATTCTACAACCAGCTGTACAAGATAATCAGTCGGTAGTGTTATCCCAAATATTTCCCATCCCCCCCCAATTAAACCTAAAACTGGAATGGAACTATGCAGTGGTCACTTTGGAAGCTGAAAGTCTGTGGCTGCTGCATAACCTCTCTGAGCATTGCTTCCGATCCCAGCTCTGCTTAACGAAGACACGCCCCACAATGCATAGCTACAATGCATTAGAGAGCAGGGCTTCAGAAAGTAGAACGGTGATCAACAGCTCTGCTTCCGAAGAGGTTCTGTAACAGCGACAGCGTTTCCTGTCCAGGCCCCAGCAGTGTACAAGAGGCTCCCTGCAGTGGACCAGTGCAGGCAAGTAAAACATTTTGAGCACTTCAAAGATACACAACCGCGCGCAGGCGCATATATACACATAAAAAAAAATAAAGAAATAAACACACATACGCACATACGCAGCCCTGCAGTGATGGATTTTCTTGGCGTGCTCTTTCCCTGGCCTCAAGTAACCTCACTAGTATTCAAGAAGAGCAATGGGCGATTTGGAGGAGTTCAAAAGCACAAGTAAATATAAAATAACTGACATGCTGCCCATATCTAATAGCTTATTAAAAGAACAGGCGTTCGTTTATTTCACTGTCTGTTTATTTGTGCGACATTATTGAGCTGCTGCCCCAGAGTTCAGCTGCCTGGCGCTCCCATTGGAAGAAGGTATGACAAACTGGGCTGTCGGAAGTGAGAAGGGGGGGAGAAGAGGAGACAGGAGATGCACAATCACAGTAATGCTGCTGGCTTCAAAAGAGACGCAAAGAGTTGGCCAAGAGCTGCTTCCAGCCAAGACTCTGTAGATCGGGAGGTACATTTAAGAATAAGAAGACTATTGTGTTGTGCGCCTGTTACGCTCCGCAGCTTTACTGCAAGAGGACGAAAGGAAAGTTATTTTATGGGCCTTTGAAGCCAGCAAGTGTTTCCTGGTAGCTGCCGGGCAATGCAAATTTAATGAGTCAGTGAATCAAATGTATAATAAAAGTTTTTGTGAGGAAAAAAAAAACCTGAAATGAAGACAGTGTCACTGTTTTTGGCCTTAAAGCTGGTCCGCCAGCATTTTGTGCCTTTCTTTTTCAGTGGGGTGGATGGAATGCGGTGGGTGGGGTGGTGATGTGTGCACTGAGGGTGTGGGGGGGGGGGGGGGAGTGGTGGTGTGTGTGTGTGTGCCGGGCCCAACTTCCAGCCTGCCCAACCCTCGGCAGCCACCGGGTCCGGGACACTTGTCCCTGCACTCCCCCCCCCCACACCCCCCTTGTCGGCAGCCCTGCTCCCAGCATGCCGTGAGGACCACTTCAATAAAAACACTCTTACCTTTGAAGCCTGTCGAAGCCACCTCAAGTAGTCTGTGAATGTGTCAACGCAAATGTAGTAGGTCTGACTCTGAGGTCCAGAGGAGCTGAATGCCAAGCAGTGCTGGTGCTTTTTCACCTCTTCCACCTACAGGTCAGAAAACAAGCATCTCGCTTAGCATACAACATAGTGTATATCTGTCAGAAAGGTCTGGTAGTGTTAGGACTTGCGAACAGGGTCTGCCTTGTCGTGACTCGCAAGCGTACAACGCTTTGGCCAAAGGGTTAAACTAAATGAATATATTAGTATTTTACTGTGTGTTTCTGTTATGTTGGATGTAGCATTGGGCTTCTCTGTCGTATACATATGCCACGCTCAATAACACTCCTTTTTGACACTTATATACATATATATATTTTGTGGGGGCTCAGGGGTTCCCAAAAAGAGCTTGCTGGGGTTTTGTGTTTTGTTAACCTATTCTCAGAAAGGTCAGTCAGCACTGGGTCACTTCATATGGGGGGGGCAGCAAGGCAAAATGCTCCGCGTGTGGCCGGGAGGGGGGTGACGGAGCGCGTCTGTCATTGTGGCACTAATGTGCTACAGCTTAGCAAATGTAAGACCAAATCTACACCAATCAAAAGACAGATGAACGCAGAAGTCTGGCAAACGTACTTTCCCACCAATTAGAGGGAGAACGTGCATCTTCCCGGTCTGGCTTTCCTTCACTGATGATACAATAAGGCAGGTCCCACACAAAATAACTTGCCGCCTTGTCCATCGGTTGACGGGCAGCTGCATTTTCCCCTTCCGAACGTTGTATGTTCCCGAGAGCTGCGTCCGTTCGGAGATACCGGTCCCGTTAGGCTTTCCTGAAACACAAACACAATGAAGCAAAAAATTAGTGCATTGAATAAATCACTGCCTCAATCCCAGACTTTCCTTGCTCATCAATACAATAATGTAGCCTCTTATAAATGCTACACGGCCCTTAAAATATCTGTGTAGTAGAAGGATAGGTTTTCACCTATCCTATGCTCATTGCAAGCTGTAAAAATGTAACCTCAGAGGAAAGTCCAAGTACAAAAGCTACAGTATAAGCATTTACCAAGTGTACATACTTAAGGTACAGATACCCAGAGCACACTGGCTAATACCCAGAACATGGAAGGTTTTCACTTGTGCATAATGAGAAGGCGCTAGGAATTACCCAGTCACCCAGACTGGAACGGGCTGAATAAAAAAAAATAATAATAAAAAAAGGATTGTGCGCACCAACTGCTCTATTTATTTTTAAATACATTTGTTCTGTAGTATTGGATAGTGCGGTCTGCATTTTTTTTATAATAAGATTCCTAATGCAATTTTTAATGATCTTTTATTAATGTACTGATCATTCTTTGGTTGCTACCATAACCATTTAGAAAGTCCTATCCACTTCCTCTTTTGAAACAGGCTCCGACACACCTTTTGGGGGGGGGGAGGGAAGCACTGCCCTTTGGCAGCAAAGTATCACAAACATATCTGCTGCTGTGTTCCAAACAGCAGACTGTGTATTACTCTGAAAGCTGTAACAATAATGTGTTACACTTGGTAATATAATGTTACATATCAGCTGCAGCATTTCACAGACTGCAGCACAAAGTTAGAAGGCGGCCATTTCGTTAGGCACACAATCAGTATCTTGACAGATTTATAACAGGAGCACCAAACGATTGCCAGTTTAGGTAATAATGTAGGAGAGAGAAATGTAGTATTGCTGCATTAAAGTGAGTGGAAGTCAAACTCTGATTAGCTGCCCCTGTGAACACTCATTGAAACTCAAACACTATTTCAAGCACCCTTGTTGTCAATAGTTTATACCAGCGGTGCGCAAAGTGGGGGGCGGGAGATTTCTGGGGGGGGGGGGGGCACGGGCCGTTGCACGGGCCCCGCGCTCTTCCCAGAGGCATTAGAATGAAATATCGGGGGATCGTGTGAGGCCTCTGCAAGGTATTACTTACCTTGACTCTGCGGGTCACATGACGCCGCATCAAGGTAAGGCAGGCTGCGCAAGCACCAGCGGAGGGTAGGCAGGGGGGCGCAGCTGCAAAAGTTTGCGCTCCCCTGGTTTATACAACTGTTTATACAACTTGTGAGTCCACTGCTTCCCAGAATAAGACCCCATCGCTCTCCCACAGGAGAAATTGATATGTCAAGTCTCACACAGCAGCATGATACAGAATGTCCACTGTACAAGACATACCTATGCCAGCAATTGATTAACACGCGAGGTCTGTGGTGCAACCTCTGAAAGTGCCAACATTACATTTCTCCATGTGCCATAAAATCCAGTCCATCAGCCAAGGGTTGAAAGAGCAATAGTGATACTGTATGTCTAGTTAGGGCTCTGCAGCAATGACACGTGCAGTTACTCAGTGTGTGCAGGTTACACAAACACCAGCGAGCAGATTTGGGGTGCAGACAGAAACAGCTTCTTTGCAAAAACGTTCTTCTTTTGGAAACCACAACAACTGGTACAAAGGTGTTTGACTTTTTACAACATTAATGTCATCATTTACATTTCCTCCAACATGGTTACAAATCTGAATTCAGGGCCATCAATATATGTTCCATTAAAGCTTTCCCCCCCTTTTATACAATATACATACGCCAGATATTCATCATTGAATTGTAAGCTACTGTATATGGAAATGGGACTCACAATGCCAGCAACATTCAAGGTGAAGTGCTACGTACACACAGAGCCATGTAACAACCGGTATTATTTCCTACATCCAAATTGTAGGTTTGCACGCAGCCTTCGTTAATACGGTTTGAAATTACAAAGCAAAATTATTACCCAATTTGATTGGTAAAGCAACACAGTAAAAGCACATTAACCCCTTTGCTAGCAGACGAGCCTGCAACACATCGCAAAGCGATGAAACAACCGTGCAATCTTTAGCAGCGTACAGTAGATGAGCAAACAAGGCTGAACTTCAGCCTATGCTCCGATGGGCTCAGTGCCCAGCGATCAGGAAGAGCCAGGAACATACGAAAGTGCAGCTATTACTGCCCTAGCAGCAGAACAAAAACATGAACCCTGCTGAACCCACGCTGACTTTTAAAGGAGACTAAACGCTACACCCTTTCTAAAATGTGGGCTCATATCTTTACCACACTTGGTCGTGTGATGTGTTAACGAACTTGAAGTTGTATACAGGGACTGTGCTGCAGCTCTTCATAGAATGGTTAATAAACGGCTCTCTGGTGGATACAGGAACATATGAAGAAACGGTCCAAGAGAGTCTGCGCTATTCCAGATGTGATAATATGGCCGATATTGGCTTACCTTCTTAATGAGTTAATGTACATCCTTTCAGCACTCAATCATACCAATGCAAGAGACTTCATGCAAAGCACCTATGCACCTAAAACACAGCACTTGCAAAACTCACATCTGTACGGCATATGCTGCTAATTTAGCATGGTAAATAAACTGCCTTGCACAGCTGATCAAAGATAAGACATCAATGCTAGAAAGAAAAAAGCAGGGAACGTGCCTTGAAACCTCACATTTACTAACGGGCTTGCTGCGTGTACTTTCTGAAGGAAAACATAGAAGTTTCAGTAAGCTGCAGCAATCAACCTTAAGCAGATCATTGGGCACCAACTCAATGATTTGTGGAAGATCGCCAACTCCCTGTAGTGACTCACTGCGCAACAAAGCCCTCGAAATATTCAAGGAAAGGATTAAAAGAAAGTGATAAGTCGGTGGAGGAAGGGGGAACTCCACAAAAACACACAAATGTTCCTCAGATCCTGACACGATCAATATTAAAAGTTATATCTACTATAACTGGTGTGTGGGACAGAAATTGTGTCCGAGAAGTGGTTTGCCGACTATGTCAAAAACCAATAGCTACATTGAGTAGTGACGATTGCAGACTGGGATGCCCAATACCCATGAAAATCCACTACACGTGAATAGATACAAAGTGAACCACAATTATCAGCAAATTACACACAGGTGACCTTGTATAATATTTATCATTTATATAATGTTCTGGGCCTTAAAAAAAAAAAAAAAAAAAAAAGAAGGAAGGAAGCAGAACGTTTAATAAGTGTCAGCCAAGAACGAATTTGGTGGTAAGGTCTATATCTTCCATATTAATTATTAAGAGCCATCTGAATTTCCACGTAACACAGACCTTCCTTGTTTTCTCAAAGCTATATACTAGAATACATTAACTTAACATACAGTTGTGTGAAAGAAAGTACACCCTCTTAATTCTATGGTTTTACATATCAGGACATAATAATAATCATCTGTTCCTTAGCAGGTCTACCAATTAGGTAAATACAAGCTCAGATGAACAACAACACATGACATATTACACCGTGTCATGATTTAACAAAAATAAAGCCAAAATGGAGAAGCTGTGTGTGAAAAACTAAGTACACCCTTACTGCTTCCATAGGAATTAAGATGCTAAGGAGCAGACAGGTGCTGCTAATCAAATGCCCTTGATTAATTGATCAGCACGTGTGACCACCTCTATAAAAGCCGAAGTTTTAGCAGTTTGCTGGTCAGGAGCATTTAGGTGTGTGTTAACACAATGCCAAGGAGGAAAGACATCAGCAATGATCTTGGAGAATAAATTGTTGCTGCCCATCAATCTGGGAAGGATTATAAAGCCATTTCCAAACAATTTAAAGTCCATCATTCTACAGTGAGAAAGATTATTCAAAAGTGGAAAACATTCAAGACAGTTGCCAACCTTCGCAGGAGTGGACATCCCAGCAAATTCACCCCAAGGTCAGACCGTGCAATGCTCAGAGAAACTGCAAAAAAACTAAGAGTTACATCTGAGACTCTACAGGCCTCAGTTAGCATGTTAAATGTTAAAGTTCATGACAGAGCAATTAGAAAAAGACTGAACAAGTATGGTTTGTTTGGAAGGGTTGCCTCTCTCTAAAAAGAACATGGCAGCACGGCTAAGGCCATGTCTATAGTGCCGTCGTTGGCGACGGGTGACGTCACCAGTCGCCGTCGCCACCGGCAAAAGTTATGTTTCGCCGGGCGGCCGGGTCGTGGGATTCCGGCAATTTGATTTGTTCAAGGGCCGTCACGTCCTTGAAAAAAATCTCATTTTGCCGGCTTCAGGTTTTCGAGACGGCGACGTCGTTCGTCGCGTGCCCTATAAGCGCACGCGGCGGCAGCAATGTATTTGTTTTCGGGCGACGTCGCGTTGCTGTCACTATAAGTGCGGCCTTAGGTTTGCAAAGTTGCATCTGAACAAACCACAATACTTCTGGAACAATGTCCTTTGGACAGATGAGACCAAAGTGGAGATGTTTGGCCATAATGCACAGCGCCACGTTTGGCGAAAACCAAACAGCATATCAGCACAAACACCTCATACCAACTATCAAGCATGGCGATGGGGTGATTTGGGCTTATTTAGCAGTCACAGGACCTGGGAACCTTGCAGTCATTGAGTCGACCTTGAACTCCTCTATATACCAAAGTATTCTAGAGTCAAATGTGAGGCCATCTGTCTGATAACTAAAGGTTGGCCGAAATTGGGTCATGCAACAGGACAATGATCCCAAGCACACCAGCAAATCTACAACAGAATGGCTGAAGAAGAAAAGAATCAAGGTGTTGCAATGGCCAAGTCAAAGTCCAGACCTCAACCCGATTGAAATGCTGTGGTGGGACCTTAAGAGAGCTTTGCATAAACAAATGCCTACAAACCTCAATGAACTGAAGCAACGTTGTGTTAAAAAAAAAAAAAAAAAAAAAAGAGTGGGCCCAAATTCCTCAACAACGATGTGAGAGAAAGTCATACAGCAAACGATTACTTCGAGTTATTGCTGCTAAAGGTGGTTCTACAAGCTATTGAATCATAAGGTATACTTAGTTTTTCCCACATGGCTTCTCCATTTTGGCTTTATTTTTGTTAAATAAATCATGACACGGTGTAATAATGTCATGTGTTGTTGTTCCTCTGAGGTTGTATTTACCTAATTTTTAGACCTGCTAAGGAACAGATGATTGTTATTATGTCCCGATATGTAAAACCATAGAATTCAAAGAGGGTGTACTTTCTTTTTCACACCACTGTATATCCTTATTGCTCCGGATGTGTGACACTTGTGGGGGGTGAATATTGACGGCGCACGTATAATTTCCATTTACCTGCCTACTTTGACAGTGGATACCCCGGCATATAAAACGGTAGCTGCTGGTGGCAAAATGGTAAAAGATAAAATAGGGGGGGGAAGGGGAGGAATTTTACACCCAACACCAACCCCCCCGAAGGATAGTGTGGGAAATTTAACCAGAAACCAACATCACAGGATTTCCCAGTTTAAAACCAGCAGCGTCAAACTGCATACAATATAAAAAAAATATTATCTAGAATTAAGGTATGTTACCATAGTGAAATACATAGAAGAAAAATAAACTCAGACCAAATTGTACAATGTATTATAAATAAATTATAAGCCCCAGTGAACATGGATGAAGAAAAGAGACTTCAAAATATACAACATACACAAACTTTAAGGAACCTTACAACGCGAGTGTATGGAAAGGAGGCATGACACTACCTGTTAAAACTACTTCTGGCAACATACTGTACAACAGGTCCGCTGCATTTCCTCTCCCTCCCCTCGGTGCCATTCATTCATTCCCACAAGCTAAACACCATCCCAACCTTCCCAAAATGCGTCTCCTCCACTTGGCCTGGCCTCAGTGCACACACTCTCACGCCCTCCCAGAGCAGAATCCAGCTACTTGTTCATCTGCAATGAGGCCACTGGGATGGCAGTACAAAGGTTGTTGTTTTTGACTACCAGACTTACTCAAGCATCCTCTAACAAGCCATTCAGAAGTTCAATGCTACTTGTCCAAATGGATTAGTCCCATTAGCAAAAGAGCCCGGGCTTCAGCACAAGGGGGCTTCCTTTTTATGTGCTTCATTAGCCTCAGATCAAACGAAAAACAAGCTACTTCAAAATCAGAGCAGCAATTGGAGGCTGGGAGCAGGGTCTGTGGGGGCCACTTTAGCTCTGCATTGATGAGCACTTCTGCTTGTAAAAACAAGCTAACAACCAGTGAAAGGGTGGGCGGGGGCAAAAAAGCATTTTATGCCATGTAATATTTGGTGGGGGGGACATTTTTTTTTCTTTTGCCCGTGGCTGTGAAATCTCTAAAGAGCTCTCAGTCTGAACATAAAAATCTATAGTCCTCCTAATGCTCGGTGACCTTCCCCCCCTCCCCCCCCCCCCCAAAAACACAAAAAGCCCTGATCTTTGATTTGGGTTTGGGGGTCCAAATATCGATCCAAAGAAAGATTCCTGGTATATACATTGTTAGAGAACAGTTCCCAGCCAGTGCTCAGAGGTTACTGCTCTCTTATGCACAGCTATCAAGGGAGCTCCACTCTGGAGCATGAGACTGGGCCTCAGACAGGCGAGACCTCCATGAAACCCCTCCTCTCCTCCACAGGATCTGTATCGGTTATGTGGGCAGTGTACTGCCATAAAGGGGCGTAGTGAGGACATACGGGATGGTGTCTCTCCGGCTCTCCAGCCAGCTTGAGACCGTACAGTACAGTTCTAATGTCGGAGACAAATACCGTAACACTTGACAGGGCTGCTAAGAATCCAACTTTGATGGCTGAGACACAGGGAGATAGTGACTTGCCCAAGATCACAGGGACCAGATCCCAAAACACCCCCTACACATCCGGTGGAGACGCCAGTTTTGCATCCCATGACGTCAGAAGATCTGTCCAATAACTCATTGCAACATGAAACCAGCTTCCACCCTATGATAGCAAAGCACATACATTGCTGGAAGGGTGAATGAGACTCTGCCTACTGGTTAAAAGTTAGATTACTATACATCAAATAATACACAAAACCACAATCCATGAATTAGTATATAGCAGGGAAATAACATTTACGGTAGTACGCATGCAAATGCTTGTCCCCTTTCCCGACTGCGGGGATTGCAACGCATTGCAAAGCAATATAATATGCATTATGCATTTGGGTTACTCACGAGTGTACTTAAAGTGAGTGTCCTTAAACTGGGGTATGCCTGTATAATATGTTAGGATCTTGTTCCCTGTGCATATCCTAGATTTTGTTTCATTTCTTTTGTGATAAAAATCATGATTTCCTTCATTTTTAGCATCTGCTTCATTTTCCCCTCCCGGACACATCATATATTAAACGCTTCAGATTAATTTTTCTTTTAAACGGTGATCAACGCAGACTGCCGCTTTGTATGTACAATGATATTTATATGGCGACCACCATGTACGCAGTGCTTTACAACATTACAATAGGAGGCAAATAAATGATAATGGGGATAAATGCAACAGGTAAGTGAATAAATGATAACACGAGGAGAGCCCCAGTGGACATCACCTTCCATCTGGCTGCTTATATCCTTTTATTCAGTGTGACTTGGGGCCTAGAGCCATAGATATAACATATTCTCTCAATAAATTACAACATGTTAAAGAGAGACCCTGACCCAAAGAGCTTACTCTGTACGTGGTATGCTGGGAGCCGGCTTACAGACGAGGAGCACAGGTCCATCATTACAAGTGCAGACAGAGGTCACGTGCATGTGGAGTTTGTAGCAGAGGCGTCGGTAACGTAATAAGATGCTTCTGCTAAGAGGCAGATTTTCAGCTGGGCTTTGAATGTGGAAAGTGAAGATGGTCGATGTATACTGATATACTCCGCATTAAAGCTGCAGTTCCAGCTCCCGTTTTTTTTTCCAAACATTTTTATTAGGTGAAATCGACAGATTACAAGCATATAATAAACAATAATCAGCCTAATACCAACTTAATGTTTTTGAGTATAATGAAAAAAAAGGAGAGAGAAATGCTTCGCCCAGAGGGGTGGGACCCCTGGACTACACCGTGGCCCAGTGAGTGTGGGGTCGGAAAAAAGAGAGAGGAAGAAAGGGGGGGGGAAGGAGGGGTTTCCTCCAGTTTTTAGAACATATCTGACCAAGCTGGGAATCGTATTCCTCCCCTGGTTCCCAGTTCTTTGGGTATTTAGGTTTTTTTTTTTTTTCTTCAATAGTTTCATGTGTGCAATCTCTACTTGCCTAAAAAACTGCATAGCTGCCGGTCAATTCGTTCTCCGTCTATTGATCGGCAAAGTTTGGCGACATCTTTAAATATGGGGAATGTAAATGGTTGCTATAGCAACAAGCATGCTTTTAAAAATAGAATACAAGAAAATTGGTCTTTCAAAGTTGTTTTTTTTTTAAACAGAAAATGCTAAAAGTATTTTTTCTTACTAGAGAACTGATTTATTAAAAAAAACACACATGCAGGATATTGCTTGAACTGCAGCTTTAACGTACGCAATGGGTCCAGAGCATGTATGTAAAGTGAAAATGTACTTAAAGTGAAGCACTACCTTTTTTCCACTTATCGATGCATGTACTGTAAGAGTCATATACGTGCATAACTGGTATAAATAACGCATTTGTAACAGGCTCTATAGTCTCCCCGCTTGCGCACAGCTTCGGTGCAGGTAGGGAAGAGGTATTGCTGCTCAGGATGTGCTGACAGGTGCATGCACGAGCTCCTTTTTGCCTATTGGGCGATATGTCCTTACTCGCGAGTGTACTTAAAGTGAGTGTCCTTAAACCGGGGTATGCCTGTATTGAGTGGAAGAGAGTTCGATAGGTAAGGAGACATTAGGGGACAGGGTTTAAAAACGGAAGAGCGCTTCTTGTCTTTTGTGGACAAGAGACGACAGGAAAAGGTAAAAGGTGCAAAAATGAGAACCTTGTGTTGACCGTAAGAGGCGAGTAGGGGTGTAATAAGAGATCAGAGTTGAGATATATGGGAGGTGCAGAGTCTTAAAAGTAGAATATAGCCACGGCATTAACAGGCAGGTAGTGTACTTTTAATAGGGTGATGGTGTTATCCTTTTGGCCTAATTCCCTTAAAGGTGCAGGCCCGCATACGATTTAAATTGATTTTTTTAATGCCACCTTCTTGTGCAATTTGTTGACAGCCCCTCTGGCCGTGAAAGGGTTAAGGTGTGTGCAGTGACTAATGTTTCCTTATTTGAGTGCACCACTCCACTTCACATATATCTGCTTGTTTCATGGGCCTGTGGGGACTGAACAATGTCTGCCATGTCCGCAGGTGATGGTTTTGTTTTAATGCTTCATAAAACTGAAGTGAAAAAAGTAGAGAATAGAAGCATTTTTTTTTAATGTTTATAATATCTACATGGTAAGCCAAATATTTGAGTTTTAAGATCTCTAACCTAATTCATTGAGATTACACGATTTGTACATGCAAATTCTTCATTCCTACTTTCCTTTTTTACTTGGTTGCTTTGTGTAAACTAATCATGATGCCATCAGCAGCAAAGGAGATTAATTACCAGATAGGAATAGAAGTTAAGACAACTCAATTTTTCCTCAAGAAGCAATTTGTACTTTAAAGCTGCAATTCTCTCCATCCCATAAAATAAACAAACAAAAATAAAGCTAAAACAAACTGTTGCATTATACTGATGCATGCAATTTCTTACTTTCCATTTTTTCTCTCAAAAAAAAAAAATTCCCTTGTTTGCTTGTTTACAGTTTCACTGGCATCAGCTGTTACCATGGCAACCTCCGTTTCAATCTGTGTAGCTGGTGACGGCCATTTTAATTTCCCTTGGGACGCAACATTGTCAGCATGCGATCTCTCGAATAAACTGCAGAATTTGAAAAAATAAAACAACAAAGGCGGGCTTTGCTAAACACAGCACCAAAGGGACTTCACTGTGGTAGAGAGAGGATGTGGCGAGTAACGGGGATTGCTGCTT
Organism: Ascaphus truei; assembly: GCF_040206685.1. Classification (NCBI taxonomy): domain Eukaryota; kingdom Metazoa; phylum Chordata; class Amphibia; order Anura; family Ascaphidae; genus Ascaphus; species Ascaphus truei. Next base: position 203,783,296 of record NC_134484.1, on the reverse strand, counting down.
CAAGTGTGTTTGAATGTTGCTAAAAGGAAATGACTGCTAAAACCTTTAAAACTTCTCAACACGGTCTGGACGTTCAATTGAAAACCGGATTCCCCCTCAGCCCCCAAGAAGCCTATACGAGTTTAACTCCGATAACGTTAGTAGAGTACATTTTCCCATGGGCATGTCCTGTTATCTTAATGTTTTGTAATGTTAGAAGCTAGAGCAGTGTTTTTCAACCAGGGTTCCTAGGAACCATTATGTTCCCCGGGCATCCCTAAGGGTTCCCTGTAATTTTCACATTTTAAAATTGTACCAAATACAGAAGAATTTACAATGCATCTGATCTCAGACGCGCTATTAGAGAGGGTTGGGGCTCCTTACAATGTAGCTGATCTCAGACGCGCTATTAGAGAGGGTTGGGGATCCTTACAAAGCATCTGATCTCAGACGCACTATTAGAGAGGGTTGGGGTTCCTTACAATGCATCTGATCTCAGACGCGCTATTAGAGAGGGTTGGGGTTCCTTACAATGCATCTGATCTCAGACGCGCTATTAGAGAGGGTTGGGGTTCCTTACAATGCATCTGATCTCAGACGCACAATTAGAGAGGGTTGGGGTTCCTTACAATGCATCTGATCTCAGACGCGCTATTAGAGAGGGTTGGGGTTCCTTACAATGCATCTGATCTCAGACGCGCTATTAGAGAGGGTTGGGGCTCCTTACAATGCATCTGATCTCAGACACGCTATTAGAGAGGGTCGGGGTTCCTTACAATGCATCTGATCTCAGACACTATTAGAGAGGGTTGGGGTTCCTCTGAATTTCACATAGGGTTCCTTAACCAAAGAAAGTTGGAAGCCCCTGAGCTAGCGATTCAAAGCGTGTTTGAGGTTACCATGGTAACTTTTACACTGCACGTTACTCTGGGAAGAGGCTCCAATTTAACCTCCCAAACACTAAATATTTCAACCACTGATCTCCTGTATGGAGGGTCAGATTTTAGAAATAAAAACAGCGTCTGAAAGGGCAAGAGGAAATCTTTGAGTCAGCGCAAAAAATAAAAATGGCCATCAGCACAAACTGCTGCTTTAAACATCCATATCCCCTCGCAATGAGGGCTGGACAATGTGCTCTGCAAACAGCAAACCGGTGTCAGAGACAATTTAATACCGGGACAGAAACGGTTTGTCCTGCTCACGTCCGCTACATGGTAAATAGCCAGGCCTGCCTTAAATCCCTTTACTAGCGGCTCTCACTTGGTGTTGTACACATGTAGCAGACGTCATTGCGCCTGTTAACGATACCGCCTTATTAGCGCAAGTTTTACTGCAAGCGACCTGAACCCTTTGGGTGCCCCAAGACAGTCACATTGTCCTGGCGTCTGGCACTGCGTACCCCCACAGCTGCGGTCTCGTGGAGCCCCCGGGGTGCGCTCTGAAGTGAACGCAAACAGAGGACGACGACTCCTGTTCGTTCCAGGTTAAGGGCCGGCGCGGTCTACGGGTTAATGGGTGCGTTCTTCATGCATGCGATATGTACGGTGCTCTTTCTTGCGCTATTCTGTGTTAGCAGGGGTGAGGGGAGAAATATTATTCGCCTATATATTACCTTACTATTTATTAGGACATTACGCCAAGGACGTCACCTACATTGCTGGAGCACGTCTATGCCTGCGTCAATATCTCCGATTTGTTTTTCAGATGGAAGGCCGCACTTCTTATACCTTTGGGTGATTATGCTGGACCCAAATGAAGAAAATGTGCAGAGATACAAGAATCAAAACACTAATCAATGCAAAGATCATCTTAACCCATAGTGTCACAGGGGCAAGAAACGCATTGCCAACCAATATGTCCATCAAAAATGCTTTATGAAATAAAAAAAGTTTCTAAAAACAAAAAAAGGGAAACATTGAAAACATTTTTTTTTTTTTTGGTATCCCAAAATTTAAAAGTTGGTGGGAGATTAAATTGTAAGTTGACCCAACATAATTGGTTGGCAATTTCCAAAAAAAAGTTATTTCACAGCTCTCTATAAAAACAGTAGGCAAAATAATGTTGTCCCTCTCCTTATACAATGCGGTTTGGAACGTCATTAGTAACAAAAATGTATCAAAAAAAGGTGGAAGGCGGCACTGCATAATAGAACTCAGCCACAAAGTAAAATAAAATCAGCTTTAATAAAGAGTATTGCTGTACATCACAGAATAGTCCTCTGACGCGTTTCGTTCCGTCCTGGAACTTTGGAAAGTGACTCTTTGATAAAGTTCCAGGACGGAATGAAACGCGTCAGAGGACTATTCTGTGATGTACAGCAATACTCTTTATTAAAGCTGATTTTATTTTACTTTGTGGCTGAGTTCTATTATGCAGTGACCGCCTTCCACCTTTTTTTGATACATTTTCGTTACTATATCGGCTGGAGCACGCAGGCAATTTCTCCTACATTGAAAAAACCGTGACCGCATCCCAGTATATCCGTTTGGGGCCGCCCTGTGGAGCCGCAAGGGGACGTTGGAGTACAGGACACGTCTGGAGCCGTCCCGGAAGGAATTACCTGTTTCCGGCTGTGACGTCATACAGCAGCGCACGAGCGCCAGCGTCGCGGATGCGGGACCGGCGAACCAACGCAGTGAACAGTGAAGATACCGGGTCGGGCAGGGCTGCAGGCTCTGGTGTTCCGTGAGTACAGGAGAGCGGTATCTAAGGGTACTCCTCGTCCTGCCTCTATTTCCTGCGCACAGCCCCCCACCCTGGTTTTAAGTCTGTTATATGTTGTTTTCATTATCACTTTCATCGATTCATGCCATTATTTGCAGCAGGATTGCCATTACATTTTATAGCTATACCTAGCAAGGGTTGCTTTGCCTTTTCCATCATCAGTCACATGCACTTTGTGGAGCATCGGACAATACGGGGTTCATTCCTCATACTTTACACATGGAACGTCATTAGTGTTGACTTACATTTTAGTGAATTGAGGTCAACACATTTGTGTTAACAACTTTCCATCATATTAACCAGAATTTACAAGCGAGGAAAGAATAAAAATAAAAAATAAATAAATTAATTAAATTAAAAAAGAAATAATAATAATAAAAAATAAAAAAAACTTAGAATGTGCTTATAGTGTCGGCGACGTCGCCCAAAAACAAATGCATTGCCGCCGCCACGTTCACTTATAGACAAGGCGACGTCGCCTTCATGAAAACTGCTAGCCGGCAAAATTTGATTTTTCAAGGGCCTGTCGCCGCATGTGCCGGCCCTTGTACCAATCAAATGCCAGGAAACCTGCGACGACGACGCCCAGCGAAATATAACTTTCGCCTGTGGCGATGGCGACGTCACCATAAGAGCGGCCTCATACAGGCAAGTATTGCCAAAACAGAAAAAGGCTATGAAAGAATAGAAATCATTTCAATTACGTTACAAAAATGAAGGGGGAAAAAACCATGTAAAGCAGAAGTGCAGAATGACAATGCTAGGCACACAAACAAGTGGGTGTGATTCGCACCTCCCTTTTCATTATCCTAAGTGAATATCTGCCCAATACTTCCCATGCAGGTATAAATATGGCAAAATGCATGAACAATGAAGCTTTTACAAAGGTGACAAGGAAAATATATTTTGGACAAAGAAAAGGCCCTAGAAAAATACTTTATACTGCTGCAGTAAAGCAGGATTGCTTTTCAGACTCTCACGGTTGTTTACCTGATCACGACGACGGAAGTCACAAAAGTGGTTCCCCACAACAAAATGTAATAAATACTAATTGGGTAGTAAATGGTCATCACCAGGGAGTTCGATCAGATCTAGTCTTGTGCTGGGTAGTTTGGCCATTACGACCGACCGCTTCACAGCATTGCTACTGCCTAGCTCAAGGTCATGAACATAATGAATATATCACCACTCTGCACTGCAATGTAGAGTAATAGTAATGGCCACCATGACAGGAGAGGTGTAAACCACCTGAAATGGTCTTCCCGTGCACGTTAGCCCTTTAGAGCACAGACTGTGGTCGAACGCCAGAGATCAGCTGCTTTTCTCCTGGAATACTTCCCGAAATTTTAAAGGGGCTGTCACTCCAAGGATCAAACAGCAGTCATTGTAGTGACATGTTCAAGCGTTAAAATCTTTATTTTACACACTTTTATAAACATGGTGAGCGGACACTTGGAAGGTGTTTGTTCTCCTCTGGCTGCTCCCTTCTGCCTGATGTCAGTGTGTTCAATAAGAGTTAGCTCAGGCAAAGCACCACTCTCTCCCCCACTCCTTATCTTTATTCGCTCACAATAAGTGCAGGGTTAGCTAAAGGAAAACCCTTGATTGACAAACACTTGCCTATTCAGAGCACTCAAAGAAATGCCATTTGTAATAAACTTCCTAAGATGCAGGAAATTCAGATTTTGTGGCTTAGCACAGTTCAAGGTTTGAGGAAGCCAACAAGAACGTTTGACCCCCTACGTGAGATTGTAGTTTCAAATCACCCTGCTGTCATTACGAAATACATTTGCTTCTCCAACATAGCAACACACCATTGCAACTCCACTATTACAGAACTGAACAAAATGATGTTAGTTTCTATTCAGGTATTTACGTTATGTTGAGATAGACATCTAATGTTTAAAAAAGTGTGTCCTGGGATTTGCCCAAAACCAGGATGGAGTTAAACCTACATTCTTCCATATTGGAAACCAGCACATTATCCACTTGACACTACATTTCAGGGTGACAGCAGGCGATGGTTGCACTGTGACACTCCAACTGTAAAAACAACATGTGTACACCAAAACATTTTTACAAATACAAAGTGTATTTTGTTCAAAGTACCTCGATTTGGTTCATTAGAAAAGTGAGATATGTGTTCCCTTCAAACAGCACACGAAGACAAAAAACATGCACACTCAGAAATTCACTGCTGCAAAAATATATTAAACCCGGCATTAACTTTTGCCATAATGTACTTAATCCTACACAGTATATGCAAGTAGATTGAAAAGTATATCACATTTTAAACAGTTATACAAGACAGTATCTTTAATATCTGAACCCAAAACGTTATGATATTGCTTTCCCGATTGTTATCAGTGTCTATACGCTTATAGCCAAGAACAGATGCACTGCGTATAAGGCCGTGCGTATAGTGCCCGCGACGCCGCCCAAAAACAAATGCATTGCCGCCGCCACGTGCACTTATAGTAAGGGCGACGTCACGTCGCGAATTTTGGAAGCTGGCAATATTTCATTTTGCAAGGGCCGTCGCCTCATGTGACAGCCCCTGAACCAATCAAATGCCAGTAAGCCCACGCCGCCTGCCAAGCGAAATGTAACTTTCGCTAGCGTCGACGGGTGACATCACCCGTCCCGTCGCGGGCACTATACGCGCTGCCCAAGGCTGTGCTTAAAGTGCCGGCGACAGCGACGCAACCTCGCGTCAAAACAAATGCCTTGTCGCCGTCGCGTGCACTTCCAGTAAGCGCGGCGGCTTGGTCGCAATCGCTGGAAGTCATCTCAATTTGATTTTTCCAGCAACCGTAGGCTGACGTCGCCACAAGCGTAGCCTTAGTGTTTAAAATGTGATCTGCTTTAAAAAAACAAAAAAACAAACAAAGAGAAGGACAAAACGTTCTACATTTCCATGAAGTATTTGAATATACTCCAAGAGTATTTCCAGTACAATATTTTGCCCATACAATTTTGGGCCCCATAAATGATATTTATGCAGCATTTAGTTCCTTATTGTGCCTGTTACTATTATTTCATACACAATATCAACACCAAAGCACAAATCATTTGTTATACAATATGTATGCGGACAAAGGTAAAACAATATAGGCTTCAGGAACTTTGCGCTACTGGCACGAGGTTAGGCAGTGGCTCGTACCTAACTCAATGAGGCAGTACATCCAAAGCTGTAATGGTGTTCAGGGCCGATGTAGTCATTTTTTTTAGAAACCAGAATTGAAGAGGATTTCATAATAGGTTTTCGTATCCAGGAAAAAGGCACGGTTTGCAGAAAACAAAATGAGGCCATCCAAGTGGTGTATAGTGCGACATTAACCTATACAATTCCCGTGTGCCAGGCCAAGAATGGCACGAGAGGGAGCAACCGCAGAAACCTTGTGCCATTCCTGGGACTGCACACTATTTTCTACAGTTGATGCGGATAAGAGTCTGCAGCTCTCGGATAGTGCCGATGAGAAGAAAAGGACGACAACTTCCATTCAGGCCAGCTGGGGCTGGGATCCGGGACATACGACCTCTGTAGTCGGGATCACACCCTTCTGCAAGAAATGGTCTGTACCAGAAGGATCTCTGGCAACCAAAGGTTAAAAGAATGAAACAAATGTAAAAAGTCTGCTCAAGTTGAGGTTGGTTGTATGAGAACCCCCGTTTCCTCCAGCTGGGTCTCCAATGCCTTCCCCCCCCCCCCCATCTATGCCACACAAAAGTAATGCGGGGGGGGGGAGGGGTCGGTAGGGGAGAGAGTAATAATTTTAGAGAAGAAGCCAGCCTGACACTCATGACATCTATTGCTGGCCATGTTCCCAGCAGATCTCATATATCCACTCTAGCCATGGTCTCTGGAGGCACATGTTAATTGAGTTCTGAGCAGTGTAATGAAAAGAGGAATCAATTATGTGCACAGCCCATTTGAAAATGGTAGGAGCTTAGTGCTGGGTAAATGTATGTATTGTTCCGCTTAGCCTCTCTTGTACTCCCCAGCGCTGCGTGAAGCATACAACTTTCTCATCGGACCCAGGTCTTTGACTCTGGTATTTCCATTCTTCCAAGGACCTGGGAACCTCCCCTTCACATCTCACTGATGAACAACCCACCACTGCCCAGAAACCTAGTGTTTAAAGTCACCACAGTTCGGCTTTCAACTCCCTGCTGAATTATGTGGAAATGAAAGGGTGCATAATGGTAGCTGTGGTTTGTAACTGTTAAATGTGCAATCTATGATGTTCCATTTTGTTCATATAATTTAGGGGGTGTGCCGCATTGATTCTTCTCTGCTGCAACTATTTCTGGACAGCTGCTTGCATATCTTTCGTGGGGACTGACGGACTGAACAGGCAGGCCTCAGTTATCCAATGGGAATCCGTTCTGGAAGTAGCGTTGGATAGTGAAACCGTTGTAAAGCGAGTCCCATGTTAATCAGTGGCGGGGAGCGTTGGATAACGCATTCAGGCGTCGAAAAACAGCCCATTGTTTTGCATAGTAAAGCGTTGGATATGCCATTCGTTGTAAAGTGAAACGTTGGATAACGAGGATTACCTGTATGCTCTCTCCCATTGTAAGAGCTTCAACGCAGGGGACTCTTTCAGGTCTGTAGGTTTTCCCATTATGTCTCCTATTATTTTGTCACGTGTATTACTGCTACGATATGGACAGTGCTATACAAGACGTACATATGTAGCAGATGTCATTACCCGTTAACGTGAGTTAACGCACCAAAAACCCCTGGTGTTATCTCAATCGTTGTTTTAAATGGCACTATTGTTAAATAACACAATGTGTGGTGGTAACGCTGCCGCGTTAACGGGTACAATAACATCTCTTACATCTGCACCTGGCTATCACTCATTAAAAAAAAAAAAAAAATTATAAATTATAAAAAATAAATAAATCAGGGTTTTGTAGTACTGTACATATTTTAACTTTTTTTTTACACCGCAGAAAGATTCATACTTGAGCGATTGCACATATAACAATGTCACTATTGGCTTAAAGTAGCAGATCAATGAAACCTCAAAAAAAAATAAAAAATATTTTCTTAATATCTAGTTTCTAACAAAAAAAACCTACAGAGAAAAGGGGCAGGACATCGAGCAAGGTGCAAAATACCAACATTATATGAAAAGCTCATAAGCTTCTTGGGGAGATTGTGCTACTCTGTTAAACATTAAAGCACCAATTACAGTGACTTACTTGCACAGGAGCCACTATACTGATGAATGGACAGAAATATTGGCTCCTGAAATGTCAACTTTGCACCTTCCCCCGACTGATTTCCTGCATGACTCGTACTAATATTAGGGCCAACGAGGCAGCAAATTTACTGAAACGGTGTTTCTCAACTAGGGTGCCAGGGAACGAAGGTGTGCTGCGACTCGCTGCCAAGGGTGCCAAGGAACGATGGTGTGCCGCGACTCTGCCAAGGGTGCCAGGGAACGATGGTGTGCCGCGACTCTGCCAAGGGTGCCAGGGAACGATGGTGTGCCGCGACTCTGCCAAGGGTGCCAGGGAACGATGGTGTGCCGCGACTCTGCCAAGGGTGCCAGGGAACGATGGTGTGCCGCGACTCTGCCAAGGGTGCCAGGGAACGATGGTGTGCCGCGACTCTGCCAAGGGTGCCAGGGAACGATGGTGTGCCGCGACTCTGCCGAGGGTGCCAGGGCCCAAGGGGGAAACAGCTGGCTGCGCAGCGGACACATCCCGAGCCGCCTGGAGATGTAGAAGCTGCGATCTGCCTCTCAGCCCGGCACAGAGGAGACAGCGCATGATGCGTCCGCAGAGCAGCTGATATGTTTGAGGTGTGTGGGAAGGTGAGGGGAAAAGAAGGAAAGCGAAAGAGCTTGGTGTGCGGTCTAGCATGTCTGGCCACCGGGACACTTCGCTGTGATGTCCGCTCCTGCTCCCAACCTGACAAGCAGGTCTGCCGCGCCCCGGCCACTCAGGCAAACGCATGTTTAAAAATGTCCCACATGGGACCGCTACTCTGCCTTGCCTGGACAGACAACGCGCCATCTTTAATTGTCCCGTGGGACATTTAAAGATGGCGAGTCTGAGCACCCTGTCTATGCAGCGTAGCGCTCCAGCGCGATGCATCTAAACATGCCATTCTCCGAGGAAACATGCAGCTGTCGGAGCGGCAGACCTGGCTTGCTGGGGTCAGGTGCGCAGCGAACTAGACATTGCGGCAAAAAGTATTGCGGCAAAAAGTGTCCCGGCAGAGATTTGGATCGCTGTGTGGGGAGGGGGAGGGGGATGGCTAGTGCTTTATGTGGGGTAGGAGAAGGTATGTGGTGTAAGTAAGAGAAGGGGGTGAGGCTGAATGTGGTGTTTATGATAAAGAGCGAGTGCTGTGTGAGAAAGAGGATATATGGAGTGTGAGTGTGGAATGTGTAAGAAGTGTGTGGGTGCGCTTGTGAAAGGGAGGGCGAGTATGTAACTGTGTTAGTGGGGAGGGGTGCCCCGAGAACTCACTCATCACTGGGTAACAGCGAATCTAGCTTCAATGACAGCTTCCCAGCCATGTGCCACCATCCGGCGCTGGCTGAGCAGGTTTGTCAGGAATTGAAATGCCTGCAGTAATCAGAAGCAAATGGGCAAGAGGCCAGGTTCACGTGACCAAGGGACCTCTGTATCCCAGTGTGATGGCACTTAGTACCACTCTACCAGTCGCTCAGAGGCGTCCCATTTTATTTTTAAAATGTATGGAGTGCATCTTTTCCCGATACTGTTTCTTACTGAAACATACAAAAAAGCCTGCAGACAGCGGTTAAGTAACACTATTACAGTAACATTCGGCTGGGTAAATATACTGTAAACCTTTTCCATAGTAATGTCACAAGTGCAAATCAGATGGAAATCTTTTTGCAAAACACTTATGGCCAAAGCATTTTAAAAGGTGCACTTGCTCCCAGCAGAAAACTGAACCAATCCAGGGTGCAACACACAAATCATTGTAAATTGCAGCCCAAGCTCTATGCCCACCTCCAAGTTATGTATGAGCAAAAATGTCCTGCAAGCTGCATAAAGACCCCGATTCCTATTTCCTATAGTCGAAGGTTACAGATCACCGCCGCAGTCTGCATTTGCGCCCCCCATACGTCCTTGCCGCGTGGTGAAACGCTGGCGTATGCAGTGCGGGTTACCCTCCGTGCCACACAAAGTGGCCAGTTTGGTGCAAGTATCCCCGTGACTGTAAGCCTCATTACAAATTGGCAGCGTTGGTTCAAAAAAAAGCATATAGCCGGGTGCCTGCTTTGAACCGAAGGAATGCATAACAGATGAAAATCTGTAATAACTATATGCGGCCCAAAGTTGTCTTGGACATTTGGCAGCCGGCACTTCGCCGCGACTCACCCCACCGCCACTGGCCACTTCACCGTTAATGTAAGTGCCTTACCCTAAAACCCCTTAAAATGTAACCCACTACACAAGCACTAAAACCCCTTAAATTAACCCCCAACCTAAACAGTAATAAAACATACCTTGACAGCGTCCAGGATTCCAGCAGCGGGATGAGTCGCGGCGAAGTGAACGGTCACGATCAAATTTCACATTCCAGCTCAACGGGGCCAGAGGTGCTAGCGGTGCTAGCGGTGCTAGCGGAATGGGATATTGGCCATGTCCAAACCACCCCTGTCGCACAGCCGGGCACATCGCAGCTTGACATTTGGCCACGCCCCGACGCCATCTATAAATATCCAATGTGCCCGATGCCATCTTTAAAATGTCCATATCGCACCACTCATGCCAATGTCCCGGGCGGCCGCCACTCCGAGCCCCGCCCGCCACAATCTTTAAATGGTGGCCGTCCGGGACATTGACACGAGCAGCGGCTACGCGATATGGGACATTTAAACATGGTGTCGGGGGTCGGAGCACTGAAACAAAATTCAAACGCGGCGAGTTGTGATGGCGGCGGTGCACATGGGGCGGTTTGGTCACGGCCAAATGTCCTAGAGACCGCTTCGCAAGGTCTTCTGAAAGTCAAAGGGTTGGATTCCTCCGTTGCCCAGATTATACAAATAGTAAATATAATTTCCAATAAAACACACTCTGGCTTTTGCTCATATACTCCGTTACGGTCCCCAAAAAACAAACACTAAAAAAAAAAAATATGTCAAAGCCACACAAATTACAACGTTCGACTATCAAAGCAATAGAAATAAAAATAAACCAGAACCTGAAAATGCCAGATACAGACCAATCGTAAAATGTACATTTTGGGAGATAAAAAAAAAAATGCTGTGGTGGGAGGAAAGTATATTCCTGTCCGACAGTGGGGGGAGGGTGGGGCAAAAAAAAAGGTGCTGCCCCTTCACGTTCATAGCATTTTCCATTCTGTGTCTGTCCTTGCAATTACAAAAGATGGCGACAAGCAACATTAGAAAGCAGAATAGGTCTCTGAACTGCCCATTATTCAGGTACACGCAGAGAAACTAATTCCACCACGAGCTTCACAACAACACGCACGTGCGGGTTTCATAGTAGAACTATGCTGGGGGGTGGATGTTGTGTATTACTTCCAGAGCTTATCCAGAATAACCAACAGCAGCATACCCAAGCTTCCTCCCTGGTGTACAACAGAAGCTTCTGCCTAGGAACGACATACACAGAGAATTGGAAGTCACGCCCAGCAGCAGCTTTCCTAGCACATCTAAACCACACGGTGGAATGTCTGTCTTCTGAAGACACAAGCCACAAAATAACAGACTCTAAAGGATGCCACGCCTTGGCAAAGACACTATTTCGGATTTATTATAATAAAAAGTAAAAAAAAAACATTTTACACAGCCAAATTCGGAAGCCTGGAAGCCGGTTTAAGAGATGTGCCCTTTTGAGGGTGTCAAAATCTGCTCTCCTAGGCTTTAAAGTGTTAAAAAAAAAAAAAGTAGGAATGTATATTCTGACTGTATTAAGTAAAGTGTGTATATGCAACAAAATTACTCCTTTGTTATAAAACTTAGGATCAAAATGTAGATTTTCATTAATAAATTGCGAGTCAATTTGGGAGGAGCGCAGGGTTTTTGCATTTGGTGTATCGCTGTGTGTGCGACATTTCAATAGAAGCCAATCACACTGCTACATGGGACTGTCCATTTAAAGCTCCAGACCAAGTAATAGCCTACGTGTTTTTTTTTTTGTTTTTAATAATAAATCAGTTCTGTACTATGAGAAAATATGTAGCATTTTTTTTAAAAATAACATTTTAATGTATTATAATGTAACCAGCATTTTTTGTTTCTATAGCAACCATTTACAAAATCACAGATACCGAGTCAATCCTCCTCCGCAGTCATTTAGTGAACCCCAGAGCCGAATCTTTACTGTGATCGATCACAGGAGAACGGATCGATTGGCAACTTAGCCAATTACTCATCATGGTGTGGATTGTAGTGATGCACATATTAAAGAGAAAAATACATTTAAAAAAAAAGGCAGCTTAGACTGCTGCTTCAAGACAAACATCCTACTCTTTCATTTCAGTCTCCTCAAGACACACACCAGCAGTGTGCAAACTGGGGGGGGGGGGGGGGGTCAGGGGGCGCAGCAGTTGCAGAGGTCCCAAGCTCTTCCCCCAAGGCATTTAAATTAAATGCCAGGGGATCGCGTGAGGCCTCTGGAACGCTTTACTTGCCAAGGTTCTGGCGCTCTGATGCATCGCCGCGTCATGTGACATGGCATCACACGCATCAAATGACGCGCGAGTTACGTGACATCACATGACCCCGCTGAAAACTAGGGAGGGGGGCACGAGCACTCCCCTTACTTAGAGGACATTAGGACCAGGCTAGTGTTAAACAGTTGTAACTATTGAATGTACACAAAAAAATTATTTGGGTCTATGGTTAAACAGAAATAAGATTTTAAAATGTACAAAGTGCTTAGTGAGACACACACACACTATTTTTTTGTTAGCCAAGAATAGACAACTGTCCAGCACAAACTGAAGTGTCCCAGTGTAGGGACATTCCCTTGTGCGCGTTAGAGAAGGGAAAATAAATAAATAAAAAATGTACAATTTAACACAGTACATTTAGTTCAGAGACAAACTGACACCAAATGATTTATCTACTCAAATGATTAAGTTGGCTTAAGTCTCACAGATACGACACACAAAACACAGAAACAAAAATAGCTTTTCCAAGAAACAAAAACAAAACAGTATAGATATTTAACCAATCTTGTAGCGTGGAAAATATTGCAGAACACGTGCAAGTCATTACTCTACTATTTTTAAATAGTTGTGTGTCAATGGCAATGTATGGGCATGTACACACCAGGTGCGTAAGTGACCAAAAACTCCTGTACAGGTGACTAATGAATCCCCAGCTGTAGTGGAAATACTATATGCCAAGTGAATATGGGGCGCGGAAGGTTTGTGGGACCAGCTGGAGACAAGTTAATGTGTTCACACAGGAAGTGGGTTCCCACCCCCCCCCCCATCATTAATTATATACAAATGCTTAAAATAAATGTTGGCATCAATATGAAACTGATCAGTTCTGCCTCAAATTTGACATACCTTGGCATCACTAAATTCCTCAGGCACTTAAAAACTAAAAAAAAAAAAATAGATTAGTTCCACACCCCTATTCATTTATTTATAAAATGTTTTACCAGGAAGTAATACATTGAGAGTTACCGCTCGTTTTCATGTATGTCCTGGGCCTATGAAGCGCAGTGCACGGAGGTTGGCGTAATAGCACGTACTGACGTCGGACTGCTACTATCAACACTCCCTGAAACCGGACTTGGTGGCGTGGTGCTTTCGGCTATTCACCACCGGTCCTGCAACCTTACCAGTACTGAGCCCGCATTTGGGATGATCGCCTTCATGCCGGTTTATTAATATATTTTAGATGCAAGTTTTTAATATTAAAAAAAAAATGCGGAAACAATATATTCTGTGTACACTTTTCCTCTTCGTGCTCCTTTGTGGTTTTTTTGCACTTAAAAATGGGATCAAAAGCTCGTCTAGAGCTTAAGCACAATCACCACTAGTTCTGTGAGCCATTATTACACAGATAGACATCTCTGCTCATATAGATATGCAGTGCTACTCACAAGAACGTCAATATCAATTTTAATACAGGAATTATCTAATGACACCCCAATTACCTCTCTTTAACAGTGTAGTAATTAATGTCATGACATCACCAAGACTGTTCAGCTTCCCCATTTAATTACGCCCGTTAGGTATTTTAATGCAGCACAAATTAACCTGCAGCTATTGGGCTGGGGAGTTTACAGTGTGAATGACCTTATGCGCCTTGGGCTGTTTGGGTCTCCTATTCACTCATCGTATGCTCAACAAGCAATCTAACAATAATCCAACGGCCCCATCTAGTAGTTTGCAGTATCACCCTGGGCGACTTCGCCTGCGTTACGGCCCAAGGTGGGTAAGTGAAGCACGTCAAAACAGAAATGGTAAAATGACTACTACGGCTATGGCCCACTGCCTGCGCTGCACGTGCGTCTGCGAGGCTGGCGGCGCGTGCAGCCGAGTTCCCTGGTCTGCAGGGAGGAGAGAGAAAGATAGGGGGGAGTGACGGGGGCGCAGCCGTGACGTCACCCGGCAGGTTCGCCCTCATTGGCTGAAACGCCAGGGGGCGTGGCCTAGCACTCTGTCACGAGTCCTGATCTCAATTCTCTTGAGAGCAGGAGAAACTGTCAGCGCAGCGGTCGACCCTCGCAGCGGGCCCGGGCCCATTGTGGGGCGCTCTTGTTCCTGCAGCGTACGCCACAGCGGGGACCTGGCCTAAGTTGTAAAAAGTCATCTGTGACAGACATTAAGTTAAAAAAAATTAAATATATATATATATATATATATATATATATATATATATATATATATATATGTAAACATTTAACAATGAATAGCTCGCAAGCACGAAAATGTCAATTTAGACAAATACACAAAACTGTTATAAATGCATGTCATTATCGCTAATTAATCATTGCCTGCAAACAATGTCCATACTAGAGTAATCTGTTTCTACAGAATACCTCATTAATCAGCCCTGTTAAAGGCAGGCATGGATGACTGTTATAGAACCATAAATCAAAGCAACATCCATATTAAACCCCCAGCTAGTTAATGGAGAAACACTGAGCCCCGAGCCTCGTTTCATTGAGAACCTCAAAAGAAAGAAGCACCTCACATTGTCCCTGGAAACACACTAATACCTTCCAAAAGTGTCACTAGTTCCGTGTCAATAAACAAGATATTAGCATTTCAATCATTACTATTCTTACTCTTTATAGGTCAGAGGGACAAGTAATGCCCTGCAGAGCAACTAGCGGAGGAGCAGGGATAATAGTGACCCAAAATACTTCTGGTCAGACATTTGGTCGCGGTCGATTTTCAGCCACCAAGTGGCCACCACTCACAGCAGGGACATCTCACTGCCGACCATTTCGCCGCTAAGGTAAGCCCCTAATCTTACCCCTAAAACCCATAATACCAACACTACCCTACCCCCACCCTAAAAACCTTAACCCCTCACCCTATAACCCCTTCAGTTAACTTACCTTATTGGAGAAACGGCCGGTGGCCGAGTGTCCAGTAGCAGAGCGGCCGCAGCGAATGGTCCCAGCGAAATGTCCGCAACCAATATTTCAAATGCACATATTGCTGACCTAGGTTCATCTTCTTGGGTACGTGTTTAAGCCTTGAGCTTTGTACATCTTACCTTCATCCCTCCGTCTTCTCTACTCTTGTTGCTTCGCCCCCTCCCCATATCTCTTCTTGGCCTCCCTTCGCTTTTCTCTCTGCACCCAATAAGCTCTACTCACTGAGAAGCACTAGTGGCAAATTACAAACAGCCTTCTTCATTGTGACCATTGATCGTGTCATAATCACAAGTTCTGATTCTATAGATCCAGACCAGTGATTCCCAGCCAGGGTTCCAGGGCACCCCGGGGTTCCGTGAGGGAATCAAATGGGTGCGCCTGGTTTTTCCTGATCTCCCGAAGCAGGGCAGTCGCTAGGGGAATGGGTAGTTTCCTCCATCCCGATTGGCTGCACTACCCAACAGCAGCCAATCAGGAGGTGGTCTCCGATGCCTGGGGGCGTGGCGAAGCAGAGGAGGTAGCAGCCTGGACATGGAAAGGGGTCTGACTCTCTGCGACCCACTGTCTCCTGTCACCAACTGTCCTGTGTAGGGGCGCCTCAGCAACTGAACACTGCGATTAGGGGTACCCAGAGGGTGGTTTAAAACCACTGATCTAGACCAGGGGTGCGCAAAATTGGGGGGCACATCCGGAGAATTTCCAAGGCGGTTACAGGAGGTCCTGCGCTCTCCCCAAGGCATCTAAATTAAATGCCTGGGTGGGGGGCTCCGGACCGTGTGAGGGCTCTGCAGCTTCAGATCCGAGGAGGAGCGCGAGACGGGAGGTAAACAGGCAGGAAGGGGGGGGGGGGGGAAAATCGCAGGTTAAAAACTATACGCACCCCTAATCTAGGCCATTAGAAAACAAGCTTTGGGTGCACCTACTATAATAAGATGGATCCGGCTTAAACCTGCCTTATCTCGGTTTAAGAAGGTTGCATAGAATTGCCATTAAAGGGGGCAATCCCTCATAGGATTAAAGTGAACAAATGCCAGGGACATATTTTTTTTTTCCCAAACAGTTCCATCTGGGTAATTGATACCTTTTATCCAAATCTGACACCTAGAAGTATTTTTAATTTATTTAAGTTAGACTTGGGAGGGGGTTGATTTGCCCTGGCTGCTCCCTGTTGTGTGACGTTACTGTGTGTTCAGAGTGCTGGTACAGCCAGAGGGCGTCCCCCCCCCCCGCCCCCCCTTATTGTCCCTCTGATAAGGGCAGGGTGGGTGGGATAAGGGCAGGGTGGGTGGGATAAGGGGAAAGCAAACATGAGTGAAAAACACCGCATTCAGACTACCAAGTAAATCAACTTGCATCTCATTTCCAAGCAAACGAAAGCAGCCAAACCTTTGCAATTATAGTATACAGTAGTTCAATGTTTGTAGGGAAGCCAGATTGCTACAAATATGGTTTTCTGGCTGACTACGCGGGAGGTCAGTTTCTCTTCTTCGATGCCACTGTAACATCCAAGGGAGACCAGCTCCATTACCAAGGCTGCGTAATAAGTGGCAAGAAACAATCTTCACTCCAAGTTGAGCAAATCCTATTTTGAAAAGCAATCTGTAGATGGGGGATGGAACTGTGGGAAAACAGCAGCTTTTGAAGCTGGGGTCAGATTTCTCAAGCAACTCTTACAATTCATATGTAAATGTGAAGTTAAATATTCTGGGTTAGCAAATCTCTCCCTAACCTCGTGGTTGGAGTCACAGAAATAAAAACAGAACAAAAAATAATGCAGATTGATCTGAACAGGTAAAAAAAAAAAAAAAATTCCCACAACTAAACATTACCAAATTCAATACATACATAACTGAAAGTACTTGGGTAAGCTCCCCTGGGTTGTAATTGGGCAGCTCGGTTAGATACTATGCAGCTCATATGCGCCGACATTGACGTCTTGCAGACTCACTCACAGAACACCCTCCTACTGTCTCTAAGCTCTCCCCACAGGGCAGGGACTCCTTTTCCTAATTTTATTTTTATATCTGATCTCTTATTGCCAGTATGTGTTATCTGAGGTCCGGTGTATTACTGCGGTGAAGCGCTATGCACATAAAATGGTGCTATACAAAGATACACATACTAACCAAGTCACCAGTGAGTTGCGCTGCTCTTCGTAATCAGGCGGCAACAGCAGTTTTCATTAGCACTGCACTTAGGACAGACAGAACACCCTCACCTCCTCTACTTCCCTGCGATATTCAGGAGCACCCTAGAAGTTTGTTGTTGCGTACAGTTCTTCGTTTATTTCCTTTGGATGCATAAAAGCCCCGCAAATCCCAAAGAGCCGTGTGTCCGCTGACAGGGACCTGAGAAATGCTGATCTTCCCCAACATCTTTGTGCAAAGGGCACAGGTGATTTTAGGGATGAAAGATTTGGCTGGAAAACTGTATTTGACCATGGAAAGTCCAAGAGCAACAAATCTAGAAAATACGTTTTTTTTTTTGTTTTTTTAGAGCAGGCTGCATAATATTTCTACTGCGCTGCATCAACTGCAGTGACCAGAACAAAATTGCTGAAAATATTAGCGGTTATTTGCATTTTGTTTGCAGAATGCGAGGAAAACGTAGATTCAACGCTCAACATGACAATATTACAACCTCTCCAAAAGATTCTTTCTGCCAAATAAATAAGGCCAAATTTTCTGCAGCTCATTCGTCTGCATTGTACTTCAGTGTGCTGCTGACCCCCAGGAATGGAGGAGTTTAGAGAAAGAAATAAAATGGAAACGACAAACAGCGCACTGTTTCCTGCATCCTTGAATGAATGCTTCCCGCGTTCAGGACATGAATAGACTTGGCAGTGAGTCAGAGATTTCATGCCGGCCTGTGTGAATGCTCACGATTCAGCTTCCCTGCCGGCTCAAAATCAAAGTGATTTAAAGACCCCTAGAAGAGGAAGGCTATTCCACAGCCTCCGCTTTTTATTTTTGCACTGGATTAATTACACGGCATAGGAACAATGTCCGTGGTCTGAGGATAGAGGAATAAACCAATAGTCTGATTCTTTCATCTTGTGCTCTCCCGGCATCCCATAAGCCTTTACTCCAAGATGACAGGTTTGGTCTCACTCGCATAGAATACCACGTCAATAATGGCCATTGCTTGCTTCAGGGTTGGAATGCAGATGGAGGTAGGGAGTAAATGAGGGTACAATAAAAGGCACTCTAGCCGCATTTAGGCAGCTTCCTTGGCTAGCACCATACATCATATGCATTTACCATAACCCCTTGCATATGTACTTACCATAAATACCCTCCTGTCTCTGTAAGAGGACGACATTTAAATGTCCAGTCTACAAACTGCCCCTACATCCACCCCAGAGCTTAGATTATGTTCCAAATATGATGGGGGGGGGGGGGGGGGAAGTTCCCCCGAATCAAGACGCACCGCAATTTTTTTCTACATAAAAAAAAAAAAAAAAAGTGCAAAGCAGTTTTTAACCCTTTAGCTGATGTAAGACCAGCAGGTCTTCCAGGATCGCAAAGACAATTGCTTGGAATCGCAACCATGTGGCCGACACAGGTCCCCAGTATCATGAAGGGGACTTCACTTCCATTCCCAACGCGTGTTACCGCTCTGATCTGCCCCAGGAAAGATAGCACGAGGAATCCTGTATGTCATTAGGGCCGGCCTTCACAACGTACATGTAACGTCCTACATGCAGTCCAAAAGGTTAAACGAGCTTTTAAACTGTTCAACCAGTGGTCAAAGCAGCTTAAAGTAGTGGCACTGTGCCCGATTACAAAAAGGAGCTATATTTATTGACCCCTTTGCTGCAAAAAGGGGCCGCTTGCAATGCATTGGAAGTCCTTCTGGCAGTGAAGGAGTTAAATATTGGGACTATGCGCTGTAAACTGTATTTTAAAAAGAGGTAGCCCTTATTTATGCTGGAAAAAATAGCCAGGGTGAGAAGCTTTCAAAAATATATCACGTTCTTCAAAAAGAAAGTGGAACGGGTACATTGTACAAAGTGCCGAGTGCGAAAATAAAACAAATAAAAAATAGTAGGGGTGGACTGCCATCACACTTCAACCACAGCCTGCAATCAGTGTCATACAGCAGGTGGCAGCGTCCTTCTATTGCGCTATAAAATGCCAGGCACCACACTCCCTGGGCTGGGCTGCGTTGAGTAAAATAAAGAGTTTGCGCCGCTACCACCGCTGGTATGTGTAATGTTAAACAATTTATTAAATTATTTAAAAACACACACACACACATACACACACACACACACACACACACACACACACACACTATAGAACAGTCCTAAGAAGGCAACAGTACTCAGTAGGTATCAGAAGATGATTTTTAGTATCAAAGATACTTGCACATTGAACCATTCAGAGATTGAGATATAGATAAATAGATTTTTTGTTTTTTGTTTTTTCTGCACATTTAATGTAGTGTTTTTTACCCCAATTTTGTTTTTAATTAAAATCAATGGGGCGTCTTAGAAAAATCGAGGAAATACGATAGATATATCTATATCTATATATGTATATTTAAAAAAAAATAAAAAACACTATAATATGCAGCCTTTTGCACCTCAATCTTTTGTATCAAGGCTCCTTACTAAGATACGGACAATCTGGACGGAGCTGCAGAGACGACTCATGGGGTCATGGACTTAAAAACCTACCCCATACTTTGAAGTAAAGTTATTGGATTGATTGGCTGTGGACCCCCTACTGTATTTAATTTGGGGGCCCTTGAACCACTCACAATTTATTTCATTTATTTATTTTTCACTTAAAAAATAAATAAAAAATAACCGGTCAAGAATTAAAAAAAAAAATTTTACATTGGTATTTTAAGAGCAAGTGCTGATTGCTTTCTGCTCGTGCTACGTACATATAGTGTGACTCCTGGGTGCCCTGTGCATGGGATTCCAGGAAGTGAGAACAGCAAACCTATGCACTTCTATATTCCAAGAACCATGCAACACAACTAAATGGGAGACACCCCCAATACATTTAACCAGCCATTTCAATTAGTATTTGTTTTATTGGGGGGGGTCACATGCTGGCTGCTTACTGCTTCAGCCAACTCGTTTGAAAATGAGCAAGTCTCCAAGCCCAATCAGGAGAGGGACGATTTGCAGATGTTAAAGATACAAACTGAAGTGTGATGTATGAACTGTACTTTCAGTTACAATAACTATACAGCCATACGCCCTCACTTTCCAAACAAAATAGCATGGGAAAAAAAAAACCCCACACAATATCATGATCTATTCAAAACCTGATCAGCTACTGGTAATTGCAAGCACATATATACCAACACACGACACTGAAATGTCCACAACAGCAGAGACTGCATGCGTGCACCCCCCAGAGCGTCAGTGACCGCTCTGCTCTTTGAGAGCGCCACAATTCACAATGCATTGTGTAGCGCCACTCAAGGAGTTGGGGGGCATGATCTGAGAGCGCAGAGCCTTGACTGACAGCTCTGCCTATGTGGGGGGTACGAGTGGACGGTCTGTCAGTTATCTACATAAATTAGTACCACACGTACACATGTATGGGGCTAATTTGAAGGTGTTCCAGGCAGGTTATAGGTGTCTAAAACGCCTATATATATATATGTATAAACATGACCTCTGCTCGGGGTGATGGAGGACGATAGATAATTACATTGCAGAGGACTGTATAAAATCAGTCAGATTTATCATCTCCACTTCAGTTACATGAATATATCCATGGCCTGGATTTCTCTCTGCGATGGTGGGAAATATTGGCTCAAAAAAAAAAAAAAAGTAGGACGTTTCTCGAATTAAATTAAGAACCAGAGATGTCACCTCTGAAATAGTTCTCACATACTCCGTGCCCTACAGATGACAGATTAGACCTTGATTTAATTATTATCCGAAGTTCCCCGTTTAATATCTGTAGCAGAATAGGTGTCACAGTTACTCCCTACCTGGTATCCACACGTGTCAGTGTGCTTGGCAGCCAGCTCCTTTCCCTGTGGTATGCACAACATTTAACCACTAAAAACAAGCATTTTTGTGTTTCAATAGCAACTATTTACAAAGTCACATCCCCTTCCTCAACAGGCTCTGGCACACCCCTTTTTGAGCCCTGCCCTCTCTAGCAGTGCACCCAATTGTATCAAATGACACAATCTAATGGTCACAATCTTCCCCATATAATGTAGCATCTTTGGTCCTCTTCTGCTGCACTGACAGCCATTTAGTGAACCCTCGAGCTGAATCTTTGCCAGCGATTGGCAATTTAGCCAATTACTCATTGTGTGGATTGGATTGCTGCACATATTAAAGAGGAAAAATTAAATGCAAATTTTTTTTTTTAACACAAAAAAAGGCAGCTTGGACTGCAGCTTTAACAGACTGCAACGTCCAATGGCCGAAATTAGCAAGACTCGGGGGTTTCTGAAGGAAAATATAAAAAATGGCATCTTAAAAATTCCATATGCGCTGAAGCAGTTCTCTGCTTGCCAGGAAAACTGGAAACCCCACATAAATAAATTGGGCTTACAGCTTTCCAAACAAGAAGACTGGGGCCAGAAAGAGGAAGACCTTAACACAAACAGTAAAACATGTTGGATCCGTCCATTAAGTTCTTATCAGAAAAAAAAAAAAAAAAAGTGACTTTAAATAAAAATAGATTCTCTCCGCTCTCCAGCGGCTTTACATAAAATAGGTCACCCACTTTCCTGGATTTATTTTTCTTCCGTATACTTATTTGTGAAAAGACGCGCTTATACATTGCTTCAGCTCCCACACAGAATGTCAGCGACGGCCGCTGCACAGCCTGTGAGCCACAAACAGGACAGGTGTCTATATTTGTGCATCCAATGGACATGGGATTAGCAGTTCTAAAAAGAAACAAATAAAAAAGGAGACTGTCACCTAGCACAAATGGCTTTATTCCACTGCACAAATGTAACTATTTCTTCCAAAGTAGGTTGCAGCGTAATGCACTGCACGGCCATCGCAAGCGATGGGGTGAATGTGAACAGAACGAGGCAGTCCCCCCGCCTGCAGTAACGGTCATATCATGATCAAAGCGTTCTGATAAGTCCGAGTGGTACACCCAAGCCACTCGCAACAAATATATCCTGATACAAATCCCCTCAACTGGACTGATTTACAGAAGTGGTCAGCAAACACAGGGAGACGCGAGAAGGTACAGGCCCTTTTAATCTAGTTATGAGCTGAAGGAATAGCCAAGGGGTAATGGCCTTTGAAGTGGGGGATTTGAATCCCAGTCTCAGGTCTCCTTACGACCTTGGGTAATTCACTTCATCATCTGCACTAATACTAGAGTCTACGGCCTCGGACACAGTACATGCGCGCACACGACCGAGCGTGCGACGTCTCGTGCCTGCACTTGCCGAGATCTGCGTCCTGCAGTGTTGAGTGATGGGGTGCGTGACAAGGGCGTGCTTATGACATCACGCGAGTGGTTCACCCTAATTGGCGGAACCGCGCACGTGACCCCGCCGTTGCGTGGCAAAGAAACCAGCTTGTCCCACCAGGCATCGGTCACCTCGGTGCACTATGGGCACGTGCATTGGCTTACATTGGTTTGGATTTGGCCGTCAGATCCACTATGGGCACGGGCTAAGATCTACCGGACAGAGAGTGTAGGAAGAGGTATATATTATTAAATATGGGTTGACCGATTTGCATCTTTGTAATTAAGTCAAGATTTAGATTTAATCAATTCAAAGCATATATTAATACCTATTCAAAACAGTGAGGAGGGTAGCCCTCCATTAAAGATCAATCAACTATTATGAATCAATAGTGCATTACTTGGCTTGTCACTATACTGGCTGGGGGTGGGCTAAGTACAAAGCAAGACGCCATCCTTCCTTGTCAAGAACATAAAACGTTATGATTTCTCAATGTATGAAGGCGTTTGCTCACCAAGCAAGTCGGTAAATGTGTGGTTTAGGCACTGGTCATAGCAGGTATTAGGAGAGGGGTTCAATATTACAATGGGATATATCAAAGCTTGCTCCTCCACCTGCCACTCATACCTGTCTCTGTGCGGATTAAAACAGATACAACCTCCAGGTTGCAACAAACTAGGAACCTAGACGATCCGCATCAAAAGTAAGCAGCGCCAATAGCAACTTCCTTAGGCTCCGATTATACCAGATAACGCTGAGCGGCAGCGCAATCCTGTGACGCCACCCTTACGCGCACACGGAGCGGCATCTTGATCAAGGCGAAGACACAAGGAGCCACGGCCGTGAGAGATTTGCCCTCATTGGCTGAACCGCTCACGTGACGCAGCTGTCGCACGAAAAATAAAAACATTGTTGGCTTTAAATTCTGCCACTCATCGCGCACGCACTATGGCCGGTCTGATAGAGCTGCTGCATTTTGTTCGCGCCGCGGTTGCACACAGTATGGCCGCAGCCAAAGACAAAACCTCTTGGTTTATCTTTATTATTCAATCAGCACCAAAACACCATCAGAGAAACATATGGCAAGGCAGGATTACCGTGCTGGTTATTTTGTTGCAAAAAAAAGCAGCAAAAACATTTCAGAAACCATTTTCTTTAGAGAGAGAGGGGTACGAGAGTGATAGTGACACTTTCATTATACAGGTAGTCCTCGCTATCCAACGTTTCACTTTACAACGAATGGCATATCCAACACTTTACAATGCAACCCTATGGGCTGTTTTTCGACACCGGAATGAGTTATCCGACGCCGGAATGCGCTATCCAACGCTCAACGCCACTGATTAACATGGGACTCACTTTACAACAGTTTCACTATCCAACACTGCTTCCAGAACGGATTCCGTTGGATAACCGAGGACTGTCTGTGCTGTATTTTTTTTACAGCCAAAGTTCTCCTTCGCCAAACAAGCAATGCAGTTAACCCTTTCCCCTCTCACCTCCTCCTCACCCCCTACTCCAAACCTAATCTCCTGAAATGTAGAGACTTGTTTACTGCACATCTATCGGCAATTATACTGCACCCTTTGTTCAAAATAAGACGGGTGGGTGTGGCAGAAAGACCTGGAATGTCAAAACAGAACTGAAGTAAACCATGCTTATCGAACGGGTCGTTTTGTACGCTTCATGCTCAAGCAAAAAAACAAAAAGTAGGTGATGATTAAGCACTGCTCTGAACAAGTTATCTCCATGTAGCCAAGCTTCTGTAGCACAAAAAGAAATGACAATGTGATCATATGTCACAATAGAAGGTGCATGGGTACATGTTGCAAAACAGACATTTCTAATTTATCAACAAGCACAAAACATATTGGTTTGCGGAGGATCAATTAACATTTATACACCCTGAGGGGGGAGGGGGAGTTTATATTGACAGAAAATGTAACCCACATATTAACCATTTAATTTCTGGAAGAATGTGAAATGCATTGCAGACTCCAGAGCTGTGAAAGTTTGAACGTGGACTAGGACTTACGAAATTTCTAAATGTTATACCCTGAGGAGAATCCAGTTTACTTGGTCACACCAAGCGTGGAAATTAACAGGTGATGGAGGAGGGAGGAGTTCAGCCCACCGTGAACTTTGGCTCAATATTTGTTTCAGATTCCCACCATTCCTGTGCTGCACGTCAAGCACGGGGAGATCTGGATTTATCTGCCTCCTTCCACCCCGGCTAACAAACCAGGAGTCATGAATAAGCAGAAAAGCCGATAGCTACAGTTAACATGTCTTATAGCTACTAAGGCAGTGGATGACACAAAATATACATCACTTAAGAGCCAGCCTGAATTTGTAGGAGCCGACATTACGCGGTAGGGGGTGTGGGGAAGTTGTCTGCGCACAGCAGGTTTATGTTGGGTGCCCAGCCGATCAGCATTTTTCCACGTCTGTTCTAAGGGGGATTGGCCGTCAAGGGTGGTTTGCTGTCATTTAACAGGTCACAAAGGCCGAGTCCATACAAGGACAGGCCGTGCTGAGGCGTGCGGACGCTCAGCGCTGAGCCCCTGCATCCTCAATGATGATGCCTTGAGAAGTGGCTCGCGCGAGCGTCCGCAGGCGTGCGGAGGTTTTGGAGTTTACAGCCAAGCTGTTTTTCAGCGCGCTGTCGGCTGAAAACCTCCAATGAGAGTGGGGCTGCGTCAACGTCACGGCGCCGTGACGTCGACGTCAGTGCGATTGGCCCAGCGACGTCACTGCCCGCCTCCCTCAGTCTCCCCCCACCTCCGATCGCGGACGCTGGCTCGCCTGTATGTGCGTGGAATCGCACAGCTTCTGCAGGCGAGCCTCAGCATCCGCGCGGTTCAGCCCGGCTCCCCCCCTCTATGGCCCGGGCCTAAGGCCTCAGACACGCTTACCGCTGGCGTGCTGAGGCGCGCTGAGGCTCAGGGAAAGCGGGTGCTTTCCCTGGCCTTGCGGTTGCTTACCGCAAGCGCTCTCAGCAGGCCGTCAGGGGGCGGGTGCGTCACTGGCTGGGGGCGGGCCAGTGACGTCACGACGCTGGTTCGCCCTCATTGGGCGAACCGCTCACGTGACCGGCCTGTCTCGCCGGCAAGCGGGGGAATTTTAAATTCCCCAAAGACCTGCGCTTCCGCAAGTGCGCGGAAGCGCAGGCGAGCCCCTACTAAAGCCGCTCTAATTGCAGCTGTAGGGGCTCAGTGCTGAGCGGGAGCGCGCGTCAGCACGCTTCCGCCAGCAAGCGCCAAACATGGCCAAGGCCTAAAGGCTGCTCATGTGCATTCAAAATTAGAAGACACGTGACCAGCTTTAACACCTCTGGTGCCAGATCGGCCTTCACTGGACCAGAAGCAGTGAGGTTAATGTTTACCCACAGCATTAAACATTTAGGTGCACCGCGGGTTTGTAAAATATAAACGTTAAGTATTCCCATTCATATTCTTCCTCGACAGTTACGTCAGAATAAGTTGAGGTTTTCAGATGGCCACAATAAAGCCACAGGTCTCCATCATGCATCAAAGTGGCAATTTCCTATTTCTCAATCATGCAGTTCAACGTTCTTGTTGCTGTATTAGTCCTGGAATAGTGTAGATCTGCTGCAGGTTTTTATACCATTTGATTGGCCAAACAAAGAGATTTTCAAGATTAAATGACATCATATAGAAGTATGGGAACTTACCGATACCGTCTTCAATTGTACCGAAGAAATACAATTTTTTCATTATTTCCTTTCAGACTTGTGTTACTCGGTTTTCTCATAGCAAATAACTGGACTGTGCATATATTATTGACATGACCACACACTACCCTGTATGGATTTAATGTGTATTATGACTACAGAGGACATGTAAAATGCCCTTAAATTAACATAGATTCCCTCCCGATGACTGCATCTTGAAAGAGAATAGTAGTATTAAATAAAAGCAGCAAACCCATGTTGCCATTTCACTTTTTTTTCCCCCATAAGACCGGGGGTTCTCCTAAAGTCGAAACCCGTCAATTCCAGGCTCCCCCCCCCCCCCCCCCCCCTCAGCTCCCGAGATGCTTAAAAATCGGCGAAAGTACGGGGTTTAAAGATCGCTCGTAGGGAAACAATATGGCTACCAAATCCCACACCCCTATGGATGCAGTGGTACCTTCAACTGTAGGTATCTCAGGAATTGCAGGGGGGGGGGGGAGAAGGGGTGTCTAAGAAGCTGAAAATAAAGCGATTCAGACCCATAGAACCCTCTGGTTCCAATTATGTAAAACAAATTAAATGGATTGTAGAATGTTATAAAATTGGGGACGCTTCATCTCAGACACTTTGTTTTGTCTTCTTGGAGACAGGAAGGTACATGTGTTCTCAGATCAGGTCATACTGGAGCAGGAGTAATTTAATCTATGCACAGCAAATGCTGGTTACTTGGAAGCACAAGTCTCTGGTTCAGCATAGACCGGACACGGTTTGTCATTCCTATGAACAGCTGGACTCAGGAATGAGATTGCAAAAAAAGGCTGGAGTCTGTTCACCTGTCTCGGGAGGAGGGTGTGAGGAAACACAGTGAATCCTAGTTGCAGAGATACTTCAGAAGCAATAAATGTAGTTTAAAAAAAAAAAAGTGCCGTGGGGATTTTCCATCAGAATAATGCCAGTCTCATCTTCAGTCAAACCAATTCAGGAGATATTCAGCCATTAGCTCCCCACACATGTAAAACATTGTGAGATATAGCAACTTTTCCCTTATTCGCAGGCTACATATAATCCTTTATATAATAAGCAGTCGCTTGTTTCCCGACACCACCAGGAATGTGAATATTGCGAAAGATATAGATAGAGGGACACACACACACACACACACACACCAATTTGCGCCCTTACATAGATATCGGGGCGTCTTCTGCTCACAAAACAAGCAAAAAACAGCCATGATGTTTTGCAATGTTATAAGGCTGAGTCCATAGAAGGCACGTCTGTGCTGAGCCGTGCGGACGCTCCGCGCTGAGCCCCTGCATCCTCCATGAGGATGTCTTTAGAGGGGGCTCACGCGAGCGTCCGCAGGCGTGCTGAGGCACTGGATTTTTCAGCCGACAGCCAAACTGGTTTTCAGAGCGCTGTCGGCTGAAAACATCCAATCAGCGCGGAGCAGCGTCAACGTCACGGCGCCGTGACGTCGGTGCATCGCGGGTGATTGGCCCAGCAACGTCACTGCCCCGCCTCCCTCAGTCTCCCCCGCCTCCCGATCGTGCCCGCTGGCTCGCCTGCATGGGCATGAAATCGCGCAGATTTCAACAGGCGAGCTCAGTGTCAGAGCACCTCAGCCCTGCTACCCCCTCTATAGCCCCAGCCTAAGGCCCAATATGGCACCACTCAATATGACGTCCCCACCCTCCTGTCTTGAGCCACTGAAAGTGTTTAAAGCTGCAGCGCAAGCAATATCCTACATGTGTGGGGGGGCGGGGGGGGGGGGGGGGTTTAAACAACTCTGAATGACATTTTTTATGTATTATAATGTAACAAGCTTTTTTGTTTCTATAGCAGCCATTTACAAAGTCACATCCCCTTCCTCTTCTGAAACAGATGCTGACATCCCTTTTTGAGCCCTGCCCTCTCTCTAGCAGTGCACCAATTGTATCTAATGACTGCCTGGTCACATGATCTTCCCCACAGAACTTTGCATCTTTGGTCCTCTTCTGCTGCACTGACAGCCATTTAGTGAAACCTTGAGTCGATCGATCACAGGAGAACGGATCGATCGGCTAATTACTTATTGTGTAGGATTGTATTGATGCACATATTAAACGGAAAAAAATAAACAACATTGAAAAAAAAACAGCAGCTGCTACTTTAATATATAGCGAGAGCTGATGTGACACCAATTGACTGAGGCTTATTTGATTAAAGTGTATAAAACGGATGTTCACATGATGAAAATGGTGATACCTTCACTAACAGCGTCATTAGTGAAATAAAGCAATGAGACGTGCCCCACACATGGACATCACAGCAACTCGCTCCACTTCCAGGCTGCGAGTTATTTTCTGTTATTCCCAGCAGTGCCGGCTCTCATCTATTCACCTCTTACGCAGAAACATTCCCAGCATCCTTTGCACTGCAGCAGAGTGAAATGCAAACATGTTCCAGGCTGAGCTGATCCCGCGCAGGTGTTAATGGCAGAGCGCATGCGTGCCTCAGAAACAATGCCCCCAAATAATTGCATTGGAATGTGCCGTTCGACTTCCCTGTTACAGTAAAATGAAGGCACTCGGCCACATTACCGACTTCAGCATTACTTTTACATTGGGATTCCTAAATCAAGGTATGTTTGGTAACTTCAAATTTAAGCCATTTAGATTAATTGTACACAAAAAAAAAACACAACATTGTTGAACATATACATAATGCATTTGGTATGGACTAACTCAAGACTCATAAGTAACTTGAGAGAGAATGTGGTTGCAATTCCAAAAATGCAGGAGAGGGAGGGGAAAGAAAGCGGAGACACTAGTTACAATGGTGGCAATACTTCAGTCCATAACGTTATTTTGCACCACTCTATAAAAAAAAAACCACCAGACAGAAAAATACCCGATATCATTACGAAGTAAAGGGAAAATGAAACAAGCCAGAGCCTTAATTTTGCTGCAATGCTCTCTTTGATGATCTGTATCTAGGTATGAATTATAAATCATAATCCGTGCAATTTATATTATACTTATTACTGTTTGCCTCTTATGCAATTGCTTTAAGAAATAACAAAAAATTATTTAAAATGAAAAAAGGCGAGAGAAAAAACACCTACAGGAAAAAAAAAAACTTTGTTTCTTTTCCTGATTCTCAAACTGATTTAACTAACCTGTGATCATTGCAATTTAGGAAAATCTGAACCATTTCAAGCACCAACAATAGATAAGCTATATTCACTTACATTTTGCTTTTCTGTTTTATTATTTTTCCCCACATATTATAGCTTTGCAAAGTTATACTATAAACTGTCCCCCCCCCCCCCCTTTGTTTAAATGAAGCACATATTTAAAAATTATACTTCAGGTCCTGCAACTGTAGCTCTAAAAAGGAAAGGCATTTTTTACCGAGCATATCTGCATCGACTCAACTGATCGAAAACCACCGTGGAATACCTCATGATAGATAGCAATGTAAATGTGCATGCCGATAGAGCAGTGGAACAATGCACAGCAATGGAGAAAACAGGGCCCTGCTTCAGACAAAAACAACCATAGGGATAGCCCAGCTATTTTGATTTTCCTTCTGGCATGTTCCCACTTCAGATCGAATGGTCATGCATGTATTATCTGGTGTAAGGTTTCCTCATTCCTGAACAATACAGAAAATGAAAGCCAGTTTCCCTAGCCATTTGGTGACAGCTGTTGCTGTGCTTGGGCCAGTCTGAGGCTCAGTAATGTAATCTGCTCCCAAAATGGAAGGATAAGACGAACAAAAAGGCCTGATCTGGCAACTTTGGCACGTTCTATAGTGCCGGACGCGTGCTACGCAGTGCGCGGATTTTTAGTTTGCTGACGTCAGTCAGCCTTTCTATAAAAGGGCCGCGCACGCACAGCAGGGAGAGGGGAGCCGACAGACAGCGGCGAAGATGAGGAAAATCATCTTTTCGCGCCGCTGCCTGCGCTCAAATGTGCGTATGTATGTATGTATGTATGTGTGCGTGCCAATAATTGCAGAGGTAAAAAAAAAATATATTTATTAAAGTTTTTTTTCTTTATATCTTATCTAGGGCACACGGACACGGACACCTCTATACAGGAAAAGCATGCGGCACGTGCATTCGCATAGGCACGCACGGCCGCATGCTGTAAATAACAGCCCATAGAAAGAAAAGAAAAGCAGGAGGCGGCTTGTTTGATTTAGGCCCGGGCCAGAGGGGTGAGGTGACGCTGAGGCTCGCCTGCTGAAATCTCCGCGATTTCATGCCCATACAGGCGAGCCAGCGGGCGCGATCGGAGCCGGGGGGGAGGTGGTTGGAGGCGGGGCAGTGACGTCGCTGGGCCAATCGCCCGAGACGCACTGACGACGTCACAGCGCCGTGACGTTGACACTGCTGTGCTGTGCCTGGAGGTTTTCAGCCGACAGTGCGCTGAAAAACAGCTTGGCGCTCGGCTGAAAACTCCAACTCATCAGCACACCTGCGGACGCTCGCGTGAGCCTCCTCTCAAGGCATCCTCATTGAGGATGCAGGGTCTCAGCGCTGAGCGTCCGCACGCCTCAGCACGGCCTGTCCGTCTATGGACTCGGCCTAGGCTACTTGAAAATAAAAGATACAAAATGGCATGATACGTCCTTGAATGGGGACAGAAATATTGTGCAAGCCTTCCCAACATTAAAATCAAATGGCCTCTAGGCTTACACTGCCTTGAAATTAAAACACTATTATTTTTATTATAGCACTTTAAGCACTGCTAGTGTATGGTGGTTCCGGTCAGATAGCCCAAAACTGGCCAGGTCTGCAGTATTTATTTTACACATACCTATGCATCTCATTTGCATCTGTATAGCTTTGTATGAAATTCCTACACATTGTCCTAAGAACGCAGCGGGGGAGAGAATTAATTCCAGAGCAGGTCTTCTTTACAAATTACAGAATTTGCATGACAATAACCTCCTCACTAATTATTAGATCATACTGGGCTCCAGCAAAAACACTGACACTCGTCCCCCTCTGTGTCTGCCGACTCGCACTATGCCACATATAGGAGTTTGTGATCTTCTCACCGCATTCCCTTCCTATACTTTGAGCTCAAAAGTCTTTCACAGCAACAGCTCTAAGAATGTCTCCCCACTGCTGTATTTTGACAAAATAACAACTGACGAAATCTTTGAAAAGCAATTGTGGTTTCTAAAAATGGATGCAAATCTAACAGATTCCAACGGAAACATTGTTATCAGGGCAGAGTTGAAGTATGTACTGTAGGCAGATAAAAAAGTATTTTCCCTTTTTAGGCCTAAACCTTGAGACATTTACGAGAAGAATACCAAAGATTAGTTTCACACTAAAGATATGTTGGCTGCATTAGTCTAATCAAAGACAAAAAAACAGATTGGAGTCGGTCAATTAACTACATCTGCATACAATTAGTCCATTAAAAATCAGAGAAAGTGTAGGAGAGAAATGTAATCGCTACAAAACATATGCAAAGTTTAATTATTCAGAAGAAGTCTTTCCAAATCTAACCTAACCTGTAAAGTACAGATTGTGTTGTAAAAAGCATAAATAATATCCGCTGTAATAGTGTGTTGGTAGTGCAGGTGCAAACCTGCACTGTTCAATCTATATAAAAACATTGACAGTCCCTGTATTACAGGAGTAAGGGACACATCAGGACAGGAATCAGACGAATTGCAAAGGACAGAGAACATATATACCCTATTTCCTCCATTCTAAGACGCACCTTTTTTCTGATTTTCACGTGTCTCAAATCGCGGTGCGTCTTAGAATCGATGTATTCATTTTTTTATAATAAAACAAAGTGTCTACAGTACTAACCCCATCTGTTCACTCACCACGTTTCAGGAAAGGTCCCATGTCAGTGGAGGATAAAGCGGGGGGCGGAGTGTGCCGGGTTCGTGGCGGGAGTACGGCAGGAAAGGTCCCAAGTCTGCAGGTGAATGAAGATAAGAAGATGGCGGGCGGATGTGTGGTGGGGGCAGCAGGAGATCATAATAGCAGGAGCACTGAGCAGGAGCAAAGCGGCATAGGGGAACAGCTTGGGAGGTGCACACTGTAACAAGAAGTCAGACACTGGTCAACTTTCGGTGTAACTGTGTGCACCTCCCAAGCCGTTCCCCTACGCCACTCTGCTCCTGCTCAGCTCTCCTGCTATTATGATCTCCTGCCACCACAACACGCCCGCCGTCTTCTTATCTTCATTCACCTGCAGATTTGGGACCTGTCCCGTCCTCTGCACTCCCGCCCGCTGTCCATCTTCAACCATCTGCAGACGTGGGACCTCTCCTGCCGCCGCCGCCCGCTTCATTCTCCACTGACATGGGACCTCTCCTGAAACTTGGAAAGTGAAAAAGTAATTTTCCTTGATTGATGGTGCGTCTTACAATCGGTGGCGTCTTACAATCGAGGAAATACGGTATATGCCAGTGATGTGTGGTAATAAACTAGTGCAGATATAATCTACACCTAACAGCACATTCTCTAACAGTGTTTATCCTTTTTGTTTATGCTTAAGGAACCCTATAATTACATTGTGAAGTTCTGCAGAACCCCAACCCTCTCTAATAGCGCATCTGAGATCAGATACATTGTAAGGAGCCCCAACCCTCTGCAATAGCACTGTAAATTCTTCTGTGTTTGTCACTATTTTCATATGACCT
Organism: Ascaphus truei; assembly: GCF_040206685.1. Lineage (NCBI taxonomy): Eukaryota > Metazoa > Chordata > Amphibia > Anura > Ascaphidae > Ascaphus > Ascaphus truei. Next base: position 203,750,220 of record NC_134484.1, on the reverse strand, counting down.
GAAAATTGCAGGGACCCCGGATGAAAAACAGTGATCTAAGGAATGTCAGTGAAGCATATTAAAGAGGCGGCAGCATTTTATACTTTTTTCCCCCATCATTTAAAAAAAACTTACTTGACTGGACACCCCCCAGTAAATGAATAATCCACAGGGAGGGGCAAAAGTGTAGAGACAACAATTCAGACACAAGCAGGTCGGTGAGAATCTGCATGTTAATTACTGACAAGAGGTAGTGAGCCACAGAAAATTACACAATGGAATAGGCAAGTAACAATAGACGTGAAAAGCACAGACAATCACGCAGGGGATATAATTACCCCACTTTAAAGTCAGCCCTGCAGCCAGTGTCCTCTGAAGTGCAAGGCCCAAGTTGAAGACTCAGTATTGTGAGGTCCTGCCTGTACGGAGTCTGCATTGTATGTGAAATGTTACCTGTGAATGCCGCCATTGTTATTATGCAAGTCCGCTCTTCAGATGAGGAACATATGACCCCATTTGGGCAGGAAATAAAAAAAAATTAATATTAAATGTAAAATCATTGTTTCGCTAACTTCATAGATTACGGGCATCTCCTGTAGCAAAGTAAACATATTGCCGAACATTGCCCTACAACGCACTGCAGGCACCCCCGACAGAAAAGGTTCGGAGTCAAACAGTTTCATAGTAGGAGAAAATGCTACAGAACGCAATATTGTACAGAAACCATAAGGATATTCCTTCGCACCAGGGGAAATCAAACCTAGAGGCCGAGGACACGGCCTAGTTTTGGGTAACCACAAATCTGCTTTAAAAAAAAGAGCAATCCAACCAGTTTTTCCCCCCCCCTTTCCATTTTTGAATACAGGTTTGAAGCAGGTAGACTCTGGAGCTGATCGACGTGAATTTCCGTTCTAATGCTGCGTCCATGGTGCCCGCGACGTCACGCTCGCCTGTTGCTGGAGCGTTCACATGGCCTGCTAGATTACGCAAATGGGGGGGGAGGGAGCGTGCCGGGAGGAGTTCCCGTGATGTCACGTGCGCGGTTCGCCCTCATTAACTTAACCGCGCACGTGAGCCGGCCGCCGCGCGGCAAAATGACATTTGACTTCACGCGCCACATCGTGCGCTCCATCTATGGCCGTGATCATTGGCGTAAGGCATTTTGATCGCGCCCGGTTGTGCCAACCATAGACGCGGACTGCGGCTCCCTTCTACCAGAGACACTTGCCTCCGAAGGGGGTGCATGTATCTCCTGCATTTAAAAGCCCCTGGTCACATGGGACAATAGGAAGTCGCACTGGGTGACGTCACGGCTTCCTATTTGCCAGCAGGGATGGGAGATTTGAAAAGCAGCCATGTGAACCGTAGGCCGCACTTATAGTGCCGGCGACGCATGACGTCACCCGTTGCCATTGCGAAAGTTATATTTTAAGTTTAGGCGACGTCGCTGGCTACAAGGCCAGTGTCGTCACAAAAGGAGGAGGGCAGGGGCACATGAAGCTCCTGATTGGCTGCAAGGGGAGACAGTCGCTGAGAAAAACAAAAAAAATCAAATATCAGTGACTACCAGATTTTTGGTAGCGCTGTCACTTGGCCGTTGCCGTCGTGTGCACTATAAGCGCCGACGACAATGCATTTGTTTTGACGCGACCGTCGCTATAAGCGCAGTCTTAGAGTGGCTGCCGGCACCCACTACGGAGGCAAGTACCGCCAGAAGCAGGTGGTCCCCAGAGTTCAAATGAATTGGGTTCAGCTCCAGAGACGCCTTGTATTAAATGTTTTAAATTGAGGGGGGCGGGGGGGAGGAATTCTTGGATTGCCTTTATTATACAAAATACTATGGTTAGTGCAATCATTGTTAATGCAAAGAATACGAGTACAACTATTGTATTTATAATCCTTTTTTGCGCTGTTATTTTTCTTCTTGTTCTCTCAGAACCATAGTCCTATACTGCTCATCTCATTCCATACATGAAATCAAAATAAATGACACTCAACTATACAGAGGGAGAGAAGTTCCTTGCATCCTACGGCCCTTCCACAAGTGGGTGGGTGGTGGGGGATGGAGTAAAAGCTCTCGGCAATCCTCTTCTCACCCTTGACTTATGCTGTTGCATAACATGGTACAATATTATACAGCAGTGCAGTTTAGAGGAACGTGGGCGGCTGGGTGTTACACTGACTGACACACTGAGGTCAGCAGGATTCCCAGGACAGCTCGCTGTCAGGATGCCTACTTGGCAATTTCCAAATCATGCCCGATTAAAAAAAAGGTACAGACCCACTTCGTAACACACATTGGGGCCGCAATATCCTTGCCAGCTAATCATTCAGAAACTAGTCCTATACTGCCATTAACCCCCTCTCTGCCAGAGGGGCGATCATTCGTTTCACCGAAACACCGCTGAATATACAACACGTGCCTGCTTTCAAGAAGGGGCAGTTAATCATGTCTGAGGCAAGAATGCTGCAGCTGTTCCAGTGATGCAGTGATCTGAGCAGAGCCATGATATCATCTTCTTAGGTAGTTCACAGTGGTGACCATATTTAAAAAGGCAAGCACTAAAAACACCACCAATATTTATCCAAAGTAGAAATTTGCAAAGGAATTTGACAGGGGAATGTCGATGCAAAAGGGGCGAGTAAAAGGACTGCACAATTTCCCAAATACCATGGTAACACTAAACAAGTTGTAGTGTCGAATTACATGATCACATTTATTAAAGTATGTATAAAAACAGTTTCTCTATTCCCTTTAGCAATGATTTTTAATCTTTACCCACTTTGGTTTAGAAATGCCTATTTGTATTTGGGGGGGGAGGGGGTTGATTTTTTTCATTTAAAATGTAAAAACATATTATTCAATGACTACGAATTACAATAATAGGGGTCATCCAGTTACCCCCTTAAACATTTTCCCCATGCGGAAGTGTCTCTTTTGCTAGTCACAGTCCATGCATTTACATCTATGTTATTCCTATACAGGCATACCCCGCATTAACGTACGCAATGGGACCGGAGCATGTATGTAAAGCGAAAATGTACTTAAAGTGAAGCACTACCTTTTCCCCCACTTATTGATGCATGTACTGTACTGCAATCGTCCTAACTGATGTAAATAACCCATGTGTAACAGGCTCTATAGTCTCCCCACTTGCGCACAGCTTTGTTACAAGTAGGGAGCCGGTATTGCTGTTCAGGACGTGCTGACAGGCGCATGCGTGTGCTGCCTTTTGCCTATTGGGCGGTATGTACTTACTCGCGAGTGTACTTAAAGTGAGTGTACTTAAAGCGGGGTATGCCTGTACCTGATAGACCTGAGAGTTCATGCTCCTTACCGAGTATTCTATACTCACTCTGCCTGTGGAGAGAGGTACCACTCCTTTGTGCCAATACCATTCAATTCTCTTATTTACTTAAGTATATTTGAAGGGACTGCAGACGATTTCACGAGACTGGTCAGGTTTGTGGAGGAAAAACACTTGTAGTTACAATTATCTATAGGTTATGTTAAGGTTGTCTACCTCTACACACATTTGGCATAGCTAGGTCAGGGAGAATGATTACAACAATTATCTTGATCGTGGATTCATTTCGGCTCAGAATTCGTTGGCTGCTGTCCAGGGTTTTTTTTTTTTCTGGGTCTCTAAAAGAACATACTAATAAGGACCGAGGTGAATTTAAAAAGGCTGAACCTGATCTAGTCCACTCAACTGTACAATGTCACTAAGAAAAAGGAGGTCTGCGCACCAGCACCATTGACATGCTGACAGAATGACTGGTCGCACACAACCAGTATATGACCACATAAATTAGTACAGCGATTACAAACACTATTCATGAAACAGGGGTGTAACCACATAATGGAAAAAAATCGACAGGGAATTGCATAGAACGACAAGATCGTGATGAAATGGTAAAAGAACATTATCTCCATTTAAAGATCGGAGTACTAATTGGTGTAAATCCATGCCAATCGTGTGTTGCCTGCCTGACTTTGCAACCGAGCTCTGCAGCTGCGTAGCAATCTCTAGGTGCTCCCTCATCCCAGATATCTGAGGCAAGGTTTCTTGCACGCAGGGGGAATGACAACAGGCTGCCCAAAGCATCATTCCAAATATTTCTGCAGCAGCCACTCTTCCCCCAGCTCTACATATGATATGCCAGCTTTGCATACAAACCTCCCAACTCCCCACCAGATCTGTACAAAACCTGTCAGCAGTATCCAAACCCTCCCCCACCACGCTTTGCCTATGAACACCAAGCGATCCCAGCCCACTCCTCATCCACCATGCCAGCCATTTCCCACAAGCTCTGCGCACGGCGTGCCAGTGATTCCCCTCTCCTGGGCTCTGTACACATACCAATGAAAAGATGATTCTCACCCGCAGCTCCTCCTACAACTATCAGGCCTTCCAACATTTTGCGCATAAAAACTAGGTACCACTGTAGTTCCTCCGCTTGTGCTGGATGGAGGCACTTCCAAGCAATCACTATGGGAGTCACCTAATCTATGCAGCTTATCACACACAAAATTATGTTTTAAAAAAAAAAAAAAAGGGTACTCTTACAAGACAAAAATAAGATGCAGTGCATCTGCTAAATAGGTACAGTTGGAGGGTATGCAGCATACCAGCTAACCAACCCTCATCCCCAAACTCCTCCAACATGACAGCTTCCAGCTCTACATACGACACACCAGCTATGCCACTCACGCTCACCATACATGTCCACTAGTCCAGCCAAGCTTCCCGGCTCCGCGTACCTGACCGTGATTCCTCACTCGTCTCCAGGTTTCCACGACGCCCCAATAACTCTGCATACACCTTGCCAGGAATATTCCTCCCCAGCCCTGCGTACATGGCGGCTAGTCCCCCTGATTTACTGTCAGCCAAGGCCCCAGCCCAGTTACATTAATGTCATTTCTTGAAATTACTGTTTGGCAGAGGCAAAAAAACAGATAGGGCAGCCTCAATAAGAATACATAACTTGTTCAGTCTTATTTACTGACAGCAGAATAAAAAATACTTGGTGTTCAGTCTGACCTCTGCCCTTCCCTAATATGCCATTGTAGCCCCAACATGCCAGCCTAGCCCTAGCCACTCTAATGATTGCCGGCTGGGTAAGAGAGGGATGTTATCGGTTGCTGCTCCAATTCTGCCACCGAAACACCCAACTCACTCCCATCTGCCCTGCCACCAATGTACCAACCTACACCAAGAGCCTTTTAACGGGTCCCTTGTTCTTCAGCAATATACCGACCTTAACCCTTGCACTGGCCATGTTGCCAGCGACTTCTCCTAACCTGTTTACCACTAGAATATAATTGCACTGTGATCTACCAAATACAACCAGCCACGCCCCCCTCGCCCTGCCGCCAAACATGCCACCTCTGCTCCTGCTCTGGCACCAATGCATCTCCCTCGCCTTGGTATAGACGTTTTTATTGCCATGTACCCATACCCTTCATGCTCAGCACCTACAATACGGAGACCACCCTTCCTCCTACCATAGAGACAGAGACTAGTGCCCCGCATGTACCGCTGATCAGCCACCCTCCCCGTGCCCCCCGCTTCTCACCTGCATAGAAGCGGATGAGGCAGCCGATCTCGGGCTCCATGCCCTCCTCCTGCACCCTGCACAGGTCCCGGAAGCCCAGCTGGAAGAGGTAGTCATTCTGGATGTGCAGCGGCCTCTCGTGCGGCTCCAGCCGGCGGCTGCTCTCCCCGTGCAGCTGCACGTACAGGGAGGCGGAGCAGGGCGCCCCCCTCCCCGCCGGCTTGGTGTCCGCCAGCGGCCCCGCCTGGGTGCACGGGGCGGCCGAGGGCGGCAGGTCCCCCCCCACCAGCTCCTCTACGGAGGAGGAGGACGAAGAAGAGGGGGAGGAGGAGGAGGAGGAAGCCCCGCAGTGGAAGAGCTCCAGCCCCTGGCACACCGCGGGGCTCAGGATATCGCTGTGCGAGGCCCGGTGAGGAGCCTTCTCCTGCGGGATTCTGCTCAGCTCCTCCGGCTGCCAACACTCCCGGGCCGGCTTCACCCCCCTGCTGCTGCCGCCCGGGCACTCCCCAGCATCACCGCCATGGTGCCGGCCACCCCCCGTCATCGCTGTGTGCTCGTCGGCTGCACCGGTAGTAACGGGAGGCTGGCCCAGCACCTTCACCACCCCCGGCGAGCCCCCGGCGGCCGGCCGCTGGAGGAGCCGCGCTGCCACCTGGCTGGCGGTGGTGTCCAGGGTGCAGAGGACCGGCCTGAGGCCGGAGGAAGCGTGCCGCTCGCAGACATGCAGGCAGCCCCTCCGCAGCTCCGATCTCACCCACTCCCGGTCCTGCGGCTGCAGCTGCACCCACTGCCTGTGCTTCAGCAGGGTCTTCCTGTCCAGGCTGCGGGTGCCAGGCCCCGAGGTGGTGGTGCTGGAGGAGGAGGTGGTGGTGGCGGCAGACAGGAGCGATGAAGACGAGGAGGAGGCGGTTGCTGCTGCACCTACAGGGCCGGCGGACAGATTCCGCTTGAGCCGCCGCCTCCGCTTCAGCAGCAGCATGGAGTTCGCATTGCCGCTGCTGGATCCCGCGATGTGACCGACACAGCCGTTAGCAGCCGGGGGAAGCTGCAGGGTGGCCGGGGCTGAGCTCCTCTCCTCCTCCTCCTCCTCTCCCAGCCTCGGGGCCGCCGGAACCCCCGCCGCTCCCCGTTCCATGGATCGTGACGTAGGAGGCGGAGAACGCCCGGAACAATATGAACCTTCCAGCTCTGGACTGTGCGGGAATCCCCGAGCGTTCCACGGGAGCCGCTTCTAGGGAGCTCCGCGCTGCGCCATCATGGAGGAGGAGGTGGGGGGGGTGATGCACCTCTCTCGCTCTCCCTCTGTAATTCCTGCAGATAGACTGGCCCCGCCACTTCATACACTGGAGGGTGTGTGGCCACTACCGGGGGCTCATGAATATTTAATACACGGGAGGGGGGCTGACTTCTCACTACAATCACTGGGCAGAGCGGGGCTCATGAATATCCAGGAGATGACGTCATGGCTGTGGGAGGGTGGGAGAGCTGGAGTAGATGGAGGGGGGAGGCTGGAGGGGAGGGGGGGAGGCTGGAGGGGAGGGAGGGAGGGAGGGGGGGGGCGCGTCCCTTGGTCCGTGCGCCTGAGTGGGGCGGTGACACGGGGAGGGCGTCTCCTCGCCGCTGGTACTCATGGGAAATGTAGTTTATTCCCTCACGCCCCTTAGTGGCTGGGAATGTCTGGGTGTGGCGACTACAGCTACACACACCGTGATATGCCTGGCTAATGTCACAAGTGTTTCCCCAGTGTGCCCGGCGCACGAGTAAATGAGAAGCCATATGCCAGTCTTGTCTGTTTCTTTTTTTTTTAAATATTTGGCCTTATCTGGGGGGATAAGAACAATGGTTTGCAGTGTAAGGTTAACCTTTAAATGAACAGACATTTTTTAAGGATATTGTTTTTATGTTAGTGTGTCTATAATGCTCCCAACATATCACTTAGATCAGTGTTTTTCAACAGGGGTTTCTAGGAAGCTCTGTGTTCCCTGAGCATCCCAAAAGGGTTCCTTGCAATTTTCAGGTCATTTGAAAATGGTACCTAAATCTCAGACACGCTATTAGAGAGGGTTGGGGCTCCTTACAATGCATCTGATCTCAGACGCGCTATTAGAGAGGGTTGGGGCTCCTTACAATGCATCTGATCTCAGACGCGCTATTAGAGAGGGTTGGGGCTCCTTACAATGCATCTGATCTCAGACGCGCTATTAGAGAGGGTTGGGGCTCCTTACAATGCATCTGATCTCAGACGCACTATTAGAGAGGGTTGGGTTTCCTTACAATGTATCTGATCTCAGACGCACTATTAGAGAGGGTTGGGGCTCCTTACAATGCATCTGATCTCAGACGCACTATTAGAGAGGGTTGGGTTTCCTTACAATGTATCTGATCTCAGACGCGCTATTAGAGAGGGTCGGGATTCCTTAGGCCTCGTCCAGGGTGGAAACAGGTGCGCTGGCGCTCCAGCGCTGCGCCCTGCTCGGCAAGGCGATTCCTGGCCGGCTAGGTGCGCTCGTCTGGGGGCGTGGCCACGACATCACAGAGCTCATGTGACACACTTGTGAGCAGCAAAATCAATTTTGCTTGCTCGGCAAGCGGCTGAGCGCCGAGCAGGCGCACCCGCCCGCTCACGCAGGCCACGTGCATTGTCACAACGCGTCCAGCGTGAGCTCGCGCGCCTGCTCAGCACCACCCTGGACGAAGCCTAACAATGCATCTGATCTCAGACACGCTATTAAAAATCTTGTCTTTTGGCACTTTGTGCGCGCGCACCCACGCCCACTGGGGCCTGCCCCATAGCGGGCTGTACTTTGTGTGTGGTGTGCACGCCGTAGCGGCATCCGGGGACGAAGCCTAAAGCCTTGGCCAGGGTGGTGCTGAACGGGCGGACACGCCCTCGCTGGTTGCTCTGAAACACATTGAGGCAATGTGTGTGGCCAGCGTGAGCAAGCGCCTGCGCATTTGATTTGATTTTGCCGCTTGCAAGCGCGTCACATGAGCGGTTCGCCCAATGAGGCCGAACCAGCTCCGTGACGTCGTGGCCGTACCCCCAGACGATCGCGCACCTAGCCAGCCACAAATCGCCCGGCCGAGCAGGGCGCAGTGCACCAGCGCCAACGCGCCCGCTCCCTGCCTGGCCGCAGCCTAAGGCTTGTTTTATAGTTCTTGCTGCTGCGTGTGCAGTGACCGGCGTTGCACGTGGTGTGCGCGTTTAGTTTGTAGGCTGCAAGCGGTGACGCGTGCATAAGGGTGGGTGACTGACATCACAGCATTAGGCCGCGCTCTGATTGCTTCGCGGCGCCACCGCGAAAATACCATTTTATTGTACTTTCCCTGGTCTGCCGCGCAACCGCTCACGCCGTGCACGCGCTCGTCCCTAGTATAGAAACGTCTGGCTAAAAGCCAATTCTAATTGATGCGCACAAACACGGTAGCTCACACGCGTGCACTTTATTACAGGCCTAAGGGACCACCATGAGCGTTCTCCATAGATTACATCAGTGGTGCACAAACTGAGGGGGCGCAAGATTGTTTAGGGGGGGCGCAGGCAGCGGCGGCGATTTTGCCAGAAGCAGAGAAAAAAGCAGTCTCTAGCTGCAATTTCTCTTTCGGCCATTAGGTGGCGCTGTGCTACACCGCTCCTGCAGCACCTCCTTGTTGCATCAGCGTGGTGAGTGTGAGGCTGAGGCCCCAGCACCTCCGCTGCACGCACGCCCGCGAGACTGGCGGCGCGTGCAGCCGATTCCCCGGTCTGCAGTGAGCTGAAGGAAGAGAGACCAGGGGGGGGGCGTGGCAGGGGCCCGGCCATGACGTCACCCGGCAGGTTCGCCCTCATTGGCTGAACCGCCGGGAGGCGTGGCTTAGCGCTCCGTCGCGAGTCCTGCTCTCAATTCTATTGAGAGCAGGAGCAACTCTCGCCACAGCGCTGCGGCCCCCCCTCCCCCTCGCAGCGGGCCCGGCGCCAATGAGGGGAGGGCCCTCGTCCCTGCAGCGTCCGCCACAGCGGGCGCTGCAGTAGCCAGCGGGCACCAGGCCTGAGAGTGTGACATGGGGAGGGGGGTGAGTGTGAGAGTGGGACATGGGGAGGGGGGTGAGAGTGGGACATAGCAAGGGGGGGTGAGTGTGTGAGGGGGACATGGGGAGGGGGGAGAGTGTGAGTGGGACATGGGGGGGTGAGTGTGTGAGTGCAACATGGGGAGGGGGTGAGAGTGTGACATGGGGGGATGTGTGTGAGAGAATGTGACATGGGGAGGGGGGGTGAGAGTGTGAGAGTGACATGAGGAGGGGGGGTGAGAGTGGGACATGGGGAGGGGGGTGAGTGTGTGAGTGGGACATGGGGAGGGGGGTGAGTGTGTGTGTGGGACATGGGGAGGGGGGTGAGAGGGTGACATGGGGAGGGTGGGTGAGAGTGTGACATGGGGAGAGGGGTGAGAGTGTGACATGGGGAGGGGGGTGACAGTATGACATGGGGAGGGGGGTGAGAGTGTGACATGGGGAGAGGGGTGAGAGTGTGACATGGGGGAGTGAGAGAGAGTGGGACATGGGGAGGAGGGTGAGTGTGAGACATGGGAGGGGGGTGACAGTGTGACAGTGTGACATGAGGAAGGGGGGTTAGACTGAGAGTGTGGGGAGTGAGAGTGTGACATGGGGGGATGAGAGTCTGAGATGGGGAGGGGGGTGAGAGTGTGACATGAGGAGGGGGGTGAGAGTGTGAGATGGGGAGGGGGTGTGTGAATGTGACAGTGTGACATGGGGAGGGGGGGTGAAAGAGCTACATGGGGAGGGGGGTGAAAGAGACATGGGGGGTGAAAGAGAGACATGGGGAGAAGGGGTGAAAGAGAGACATGGGGAGAGGGGGTGAAAGAGAGACATGGGGATGAGAGAGACTGGTGGAAGGGAGAGAGAGACACTGGTGGAAAGGAGAGACAGACACTGGCGGGAGGGAGAGAGAGACACTGGCGGGAGGGAGAGAGACATTGGCGGGAGGGAGAGAGAGACACTGGCGGAGGGAGAGACACACAATGGCTGGAGGGAGAGACACACAATGGCTGGAGGGAGAGACACAATGGCTGGAGGGAGAGACACAATGGCTGGAGGGAGAGACACACAATGGCTGGAGGGAGAGACAATGGCTGGAGGGAGAGTGAGAGACACTGGGGGGAGGGAGTGAGAGGCACTGGGAGGAGGGAGGGACATTGGTGGAAGGAAGAGACACAATGGCTGGAGGGAGAGTGTGAGAGATACTGGGGGGAGTGAGAGAGAGAGAGAGAGACACTGGAAAGAGAGTGGGGGAGGGAGGGGGAAACACTGGAGGGGGAGTGAGAAATACTGGGAGAGGGAGAGACTGGGAGAGGAGTGTGAGAATGTGGAAGAGGGGCGAGAGGTCCTTATGTGGCAGGAAGAGAGAGATTAATAATACAGCATAAATGGGGACGCTATTAGACAAATATCATAATATTTATTTTTAAGTGATGTAATTTGTGTTATAAATACTTTTTTTGTAGACGCATGGCGGGGGCGTCACAAAGCTAGTTCGCCCTCATTGGCTGAACCAGCTCACGTGCGCTGACGTCATGTGATTTTGATTACATCAGGCAGGGGGGGCCCGAGAAATTTCATGGATGAAAAGGGGGGCTCGGCATAAAAAGTTTGCTCACCCCTGTATAGTGTACAGGGCTTTAAAAACCTCAGCTCTTCCAATGTGTCCTCAGAGTATGCGTAAAGACTCGCTTTCCTGTCAATCATTTCCACATCGCAAAAAGTATTTTGTTTTCAGGTTAAACACCATTTAAAGATGTTGTTGTCAGATAAATAAATCTAGATTTCCCAGAACCATTACAGCTGCTGAATTAATGTGTTAGCTGTATGCAGTTACGTATTTTTTCACTGCATTATTTTTAAGATAATATGTTATCAAAAATATACACTAGAACACAGGTACCTATTAATAAGTAGGAATCTGAGTTATATTGTGTATATTTTTGTGAGCATCTACCTACGGGGGGTGCAACTCCTCATTTATGTTGTTAACATGTTATCAAGTATTAACTGTAATGTGTGACTTTATAAACTTCATTTGTGTTTTCTATGTTTTGAACACTATGCTATTTCACTACTATATAAACATTTCGAATAAAAGTACCCCTGGGGAATTAAACATGTTAAGCTAATGTACAAAGGGACATCTCTACCGTTACACCTGGTATTGACCTAATTGCGACTCGTGCAATTGAAAGAATAATACCAATGGTGCTGCGATCTTACAAACACACTCCTCGTACCTGTCATGTTTGGAGCAGCTGATGTTTTGCCAGGATAGAGACAATAATAAAAACACTGAACCACACATACTTACAAATACATTCTATCTGCTTTTGGAAGAAGGTTGTCAGCTGACAGTTTGTTATCAACACCCTTCCACCCTCCCCCCCTCCTCCCCCAATACGTTGTGTGCTCTGCGACCGATGAGTGAATTAATGCAGTAATATACTTTACCTGGTTTACAGCAAATGAAAATGGCTCTTGTGTGAGCACATGCACATATTTCAGACAGGTCTGTGAACCTGCCTTCCCCCATTATCTCTTAGCGTACAAATGCTTACCCTTCAGCCAGGGATTCTGGGTAATGACATGCAAATCAGCACTCAAAGTGTGTCACTTTTTGCATCTTGTCCATTTGGACCCCTATGAGCTTATGTCGGCCGTAGAAGGCGTTTGTAGCAGGACACCATTAAACGCCGACGCCGTGACCAAGCTGGTTGATGAGATGTGCACTGAGTGAATTGTGTCTTTATTTATCTCTTTCTAAGAAGCTCTCATATCCTTGCACGCACTTAAGAAGACTTTCTAATATAAAACTTTTTGAAACAATGTTACAAACACAAAGTACATATAGAAATATCATTTTTCATGTAACTAGGGTTTAAAACAAATGTGTTTTAAAATTACTGTTACTACTAAGGTAATTTCTTTGCTATAACTATATTTATGTATATGTCATGTCTCTCCCCTTTTCCCTCCAGTGTGTGTATATAAATATATGTCTCTATTTTCTCCCCCTCATGTCTCTCTCTTTTCTCACCTCATGTCTGTCTTTCTGTTCCCTTCATGACTCTCTCTCTTCTCCCATTCATGTCTGTCTCTCTTTTCCCCTTTGTTTCACTCTCTTTTCTCCCCATCTGTCTCTCTCTCTTTGCTCCACCTCATGTCTCTCTCTCTCTCTCTCTTTGCTCCCCCTCATGTCTCTCTCTCTCTCTGCTCCCCCTCATGTCTCTCTCTTTTCTCCCCCTAATGTCTCTCTCTTTTTTACCCCTCATGTCTCTCTCTTTGCTCCCCCTCATGTCTCTCTCTCTTTGCTCCCCCTCATGTTTCTCTCTCTCTCTCTCTGCTCCCCCTCATGTCTCTTGGCTCCACCTCATGTCTCTCTCTTGGCTCCCCCTCATGTCTCTATCCCTCTTTTCTCCCCCTCATGTCTCTCTCTCTTTGCCCCCCTCATGTCTCTCTTTTCTCCCCCTCATGTCTCTCTCTCTTTTCTCCCCCTCATGTCTTTATTTTCCCTCATGTATTTTTATCTTGTACTTAATTTTCTCTTTGTGTCTCTTTCTTCCTGTATCCTTTCCTTTTCATGTTTGTTTTTACCCCTGTGATTTAACCCTTCCCCTCCCTCTCACCTTTCCCAGCCTGTCTCTCAGGCTTCAGCCCCGCACTGCTCTACTTGAGGCCCCGCCCCCTGACCCAGGCCCCACCCACCTATGGAGGCTCTGCAGAGGAAGGGATTTTCCCTCTATCCTTCCTGCTGCATCTCAGGGCCCCGCCCCCTGACCCAGGCCCCACCCACCTATGGAGGCTCTGCAGAGGAAGGGATTTTCCCTCTATCCTTCCTGCTGCATCTCAGGGCCCCGCCCCCTGACCCTGGCCTCGCCCACCCAGCATCCAGATACATAAAGCCCAAAACGTGTATTTAGACACCCATAATAACCACCGTTTGGTCCTGCACCGAGGACCTTCCTCAGGGTAAGGTTCCTCTGTTCAGGACCATGTGTGGTCTGAAAAGTCGCTTTTGAGTTTTGTACTTGCTTTGATGCATTAATTACATATTTTCTATTTTTTCTAACCTGGAGTGCTGTGGACTACTTTTTCCATATATATTTTTGCCTGATCCGGTTTTGGTGGACACACACGGATCGTCAAACCTGCACCCTGCAAATGCTGAAGCTAAGCTATCGTCAAACCTGCACCCTGCAAATACTGAAGCTAAGCTATCGTCAAACCTGCACCCTGCAAATACTGAAGCTAAGCTATATTTTCTGCTTTCTTTTCTATATTGAGTGCCTTAGTTCATTTTCACATATTATTTATAACCCTATTTGTGAAGTGCCTTCGTCTGTATGTATAGTATAGAGAGAGAATAATATATGATCACCGTAGTAGTCATAATACCAGCAATGGACTCAAATATTAGAGATATGTACTGTTTATTAACCCAAAAAGCACAAGATAACCCAATATATTTAAATAAAAATAAACACCAAGAGAAAAAAATATCCCAAACAAAGTACTCGGGTACACAAAAATTCACTATATTTATTAAACACAAATGTATTTAAAAATATTAGTTCTTAAGCTGAATGTAAAGTGCATGACCTGACAAGAAATAACAATCCATTGTATGTAGTAAGGGCACAAAAATGCAATACTAATATCAGCAGAGATAATTCACACATAAAGGTAAACGTAGGACTGAACTGATTCCCATGTCATACCTCGACCAGCCGGTTAATATCAACATGATGGAACAGAACTGTGACACTGAATAACAGATTACTGCACCAATACCACTGTAATGGAAAAAAAGGGTGTGATCACACACAAAATAAGTGCACATGAGAGTTTATTTATTTATAAAATGTGTCACCAGAAAGTAATACATTGAGAGTTACCTCTCGTTTTCAAGTATGTCCTGGGCACAGAGTTAGTTAGAGTCCTGAGTGAGGAGTCAATATTCTCCAAAGACCGGAATCCACAGTCACAAGATGGCTACCATCACACACTTATCAGATAACGTCCCGGATGTAATATTTTTCTATGCTATTGCGGAAGAGTGTAGAAGACCCAAAACCAGATTGTAAAGAGTCAGGCAGGGAGTTGGAGGAGAGAAAGTTAGTCAGGCGGTTGTATACAAGTCACTAAAGTAGCTTGGAGGCAAAGGCGAAAAGAGAGAGAGGGCGGTATTTAGAGGGGGAGGATGAGTCAAGAGAGGGTTTCTTGAGAATGAGTGTGATGAGTGCATGTTTCAAAGAAGATGGGAATGTGCCAGAGGTGAGAAATAGGTTAAAAAGGTGAGTTAGGATGGGGCATGGTGTGCCAGAGAGGGTGCAGTGGAGATGTGAGGGAATATGATCAAGGTGGCAGGATGTAGAGCGAGATGATGAGTGGAGCATGGAGACCTCATCCTCGGTCACGGGGGAAATGAGCCGAGAGTGAATTTAGATGTGCAAGGGGAGATAGGTGTTGCGTGCGAAGCTTTACATGAAGAGATGTGTGATAGACGTAATTTTGTCTGTGAAGTAGGTGGTGAGCTTTCAGGCCATGAGGGTGGAAGTGGGTGTAGGTGTGTTTGGGCGGAGAAGGGAGTTAAAGGTGACAAATAGATGTTGAGGGTTGGAGGACAACGTTTGTATGAGTGAAGAGAAGTAGGTTTGCTTGGCAAGGGAGAGGGCAGTGTTATAGGAGGAGAACATAAATTTATAGTAGAGGAAGTCTGCTTTTGAGCGGGATTTCCTCCAGAAACGTTCTGCACTGCGTGAGCACTTTTAGAGGTAGCTGGTGAAATGTGTGCCATGGCTGTGGCTTTGATTGCCGGGGGTGACGTGTGGTGGCGGGAGCCGTCTTGTCTAAGGCTGATGAGACTATGCAGTTGTATAAAGAGGTTGCTAGGTTGGGACAGAAAAGCGTAGATATGGGAGAGAGGAGAGGTTGTAGAGATACTGAAAATTGAAAGGGGTCTAGGTTATGTAGGTTTCTGTCTGGTTGTGGAAGTAGGTGTTGTGGAAGGTGCATAGGTTAGAGTGGTGATGATCAGATCATAATACCAGCAATGGACTCAAATATTAGTGATATGTAGTGTTTATTAACCCAGAAAACACAGGATAACCCAATATATTATAAACAACGATAAACACCAAGAGAGAAAAAATATTGAGATCAGAGATAGGAAAGGACGTGTTAGAGACCGAGCAGAAGCGGGAGTAAAACAGGTCATGGGAGTGACCATTGCAGTGAGTAGGAGAGGTGGTCGGCATGGAGAGAAATGGGGGAAAAGAGACAGACAGCGTGGACTTCGAAGGTTAAGAAGGAGAGGGAGGGAAATGGGGGTATGACATGAAATGTGCAGCGTGGGGAAAGTAGTATGTCAACTCCTCTGCCCTATCTATTCCCTGGTCTGGGGTTGTGGCTGAGGGAGATGCCACCGTTGGAGAGTGCAGCAGGAGAGGCAGTGTCTGAGGGGGTGAGCCAGATTTCTGTAATGGCTAGAAGGTTGAGAGCGTTTGAAATGAACAGGTTGTGTGTTGCCGTGAGTTTGTTACAGACAGATCGTGCGTTCCATAGAGCACAGGAAAAGGGTAGGGAAGGGAGAGGTGTAATGGGGATGAGGTTTGAGTGATCAGCAGTGCAGGTGAGAAGGAGACTTTGGGGCAGGGTGAGTCATTACTTAATATGAGGCTACAGTGTATTCAGCTGATCTGTGCAGTGCACAAACAGCATGTGGTGTGTGCCCTTTGGCTGCTGCCAGACGCTTATTGCTTTAGACCAGGGGTTCGCAATGTTTTTTGCGTGCGCCCCCCCCCTGTCTGGAGCCCCAGCGTTCGCGCCCCCCCTCGGCTGAACCCGGCGTCAAATGACATCGCGGGTCATGTGACGTTGGGTTACGTGACCCCGTCGCGTCATTTGACACACGTTGTCATGGCGACGTGGGACATCACATGACCTTGCGGCTTTGCCATGGCGACGTGTCGCCAAAGACCCAGCTGGCAGCAGGTAAGTGAGTTACAGAGGCCTCACGCCTCCCCCGGCTTTTAATTTAAAGGCCGTGGAGAAGGGTGCAGGACCTCTGTAACCGCACCGCCCCCCTTAATATTTAGACAGTGTCAGGGTGTGTTGAGAGGATTTGCTGAGGGAATTGGAGGATGGGGTAGTGATAGGAGTATGATGTGATGAGTGAGTGGATGAGGAAATCTTTTGGGGGAGACTGCAGTAGGGGGGGGGGCGGGAGGTTAAATGTTGCAGCCCTACAAATGCAGAATATGAGTGTGGTAGTGAGGTCACCAAATGTTGTCCAGTAATATCCTCACATAGAAAGTTGCTGAAAGATCCAGACAGACTGGCCAGACTTCTCCCCCTCTTGCCTAACTCTATCAGTCCCTTATAAATGTGTCCTTTGAAATGGGCCCTCTTGAAATACAATGCTAACCCCCTGGCAAACGGTTCCCCAATGCTATCTGTGAATTTATTCTCCTACCCTCCCCTGATAAAACAGCCTAATTGCATTACAAAGCAGACAGTGTAAGATAACAGCAGCACACTAACACCCCAGCCCCTAACATGCCAGATTAAACAAAATACAAATCAGGAAGGGGGGTTGCATTTTGATCAGAAGGGTTCTTTATGTTTGTTTCACACTCTTTCAAAATAGCTCTACAAACAACTGAAGCAGCGGAGGGACCGTCTTCATGAAATCAAAGTGTAATAATAAGGGATTTGTTTAATTAGATACATTCTCTGTTATTAGCTCGATCTGTAAAAAGAGTTCAGACTAGTATAAGTATAATGTTTATTGTTAATGATTTAGTTGGATTTGCACTTTTTCGTGATAAAAACCATATTTGAACTGGTTCTAGTTGTTATCGCTGCTGCCCCTGGTAAGTGATTATTACCAATAACTAGCCAGTGTGAGTAACTGATATTAAATAATTAGTGCACCTCAATTGTTTACATGACAAAATTACATTTTCATTCATGATGATCTCATTTTTTTTAAGAAGCAAAGCAAAGACCTTTTGTTGATTTGTGTCAGTAAAGTGGGACTGCCCTTTTAAAATTGTTCATTGCATTAGCAGTGCCATCGCCACCTCCTGGTAAAAAAGGATATGCCACTCAATAAAACATTTTTTGTTAAAATGTACTGCATCAAGGCTTAATAATCATAATAATAATAATAATAGCTTGTTCTTGTATAGCGCTGCTAGTTATACGCTGCTAGTTATACGCTAGACATTTTTGCAGGCACAGGTCCCTGCCCCGTGGAGCTTACAATCTATGTTTTTGATGCCTGAGGCACAGGGAGATAAAGTGACTTGCCCAAGGTCACAAAGAGCCGACACCGGGAATTGAGCCACTCCTTCTCCCTAAGGCCTCGGCCATGTTACTTGCTTGCTGGCGGAAGGCGCGCTCCCGCTCAGCACTGAGCCCCTACAGCCGCAATTAGAGCGGCTTTAGTAGGGGCTCACCTGCGCTTCCGCGCGCTTGCGGAAGCGCAGGTCTTAGGGGAATTTAAAATTCCCCCGCTTGCCGGCGAGACAGGCCGGTCACGTGAGCGGTTCGCCCAATTAGGGCGAACCAGCTCTGTGACGTCACTGGCCCGCCCCCGGCCAGTGACGCGCCCGCCCCCTGAAGGCCCGCTGACGGCGCTTGCGGTAAGCAACCACAAGGCCAGGGAAAGCACCCGCTTTCCCTGAGCCTCAGCGCGCCTCAGCGAGCAAGCAGGGAGCATGGACTCAGCCTAAGGCTTGGATGTATTTGAAGCTAGGGGACATTCTTCTTCTTTATCAGAAGACAAGACATTCATTTTTATCTTTATTCTTCCATATTTATTTATATTGTCATAGATATCACTCGGCCTACTCCACAATCACTAGCCTCTTCATGTGTAAATCCCCGTTTCACAACATACATTTATAAATGCAATTGGACGGAAATGTGTTAGTTCTGCCTGTCTTCTTCCTCGTGTGTTATTTCTACCTGTCTTCTTCCTCGTGTGTTATTTCTGCCTCTCTTCTTCATTACGTGCTGGATTAAAACAGTTTCATGGATTAACATATAACTTCCCATAGTTGTGCAGAATATGGAAGAGTTGGTGCTTCTGTGTAATCTATCTCTGTGTCCATCACAATCTCTGAGATTTCTTACCAACAATAATCCTATTGTGCGCATGCTGACGCGTCATATACATAATTTGCAATGACTGTTTCTGTTGTTTCAGTCCATAAGGCCGAGTCCGTAGGGACTTCAGCCGTGCGGAGGTGCGCGGAGGCTAAAGGAAAGTTTCCCTGGCCTTAGTCCGCGCGCCGTCCGGGGGCGTGTCAGGGGGCGGGCAAGTGACGTCACTGAGCTGGTTCGCCCTCATTGGGCGAACCGCTCAAGTGACCGGCCCATCGCTCCCCTCAGTGCGCAAACGAAAATTTTTTTTAAGAGCTATGCCTCCGCACGCCTGCGGAAGCGTGCGCGAGCCCCTGCTAAAGCCGCTCTAATTGCGGCTGCAGGGGCTCACTGGTTAGCATGAGCGAGGCTCAGCGGGTAAGCGTTGACCATGCCCTCGGCCTTAAGCCCGGTCCATAAAGGGGTGAGGAGAGCGGATGCGCGCTAACGCTGAGGCTCGCCTGCTTTAGTCAGCGCGATTCCACGGACTTGCAGGCGAGCCAGTGTGCGCGAAGGGAGCCGGGGGGAGGTGGTTGGAGGCGGGGCAGTGACGTCGCTGGGCCAATCGCCCGCGACGCACTGACGTCAATGTCACGGCGCTGACGTCACGGCGCCGTGACGTTGACGCTGCTTAAGGCTGATTGGATGTTTTCAGCCGACAGCGCGCTGAAAAACAGCTTGGCGCTCGGCTGAAAACTCCAAAGCTTCCGCACGCCTGCGGACGCTCGCGTGAGCCCCCTCTCAAGGCATCCTCATTGAGGATGCAGGGGCTCAGCGCGGAGCGTCCGCTGCTTGTCCTTCTATGAACGCAGCCTTAGTCTTCACCCGGAAAAAACTAGACTGAGTTACCAGCATCTTCTCTCTTAAGTTCGTATAGGGTGACCAGATTTTCACTTAACAATAAATATTATAATGGTGTTTGTCTAATCCTGTCCCCATTTGTGCTGTATTATTTATTTCAGTTTCCTAACATAACACAATGTTTATAGTAATATATATCGTTCAATTAGAGTTTACTAATATTTTTAAAATGCTTACTCTTTGATCTGATCGAGCACATAAAAATACACGGCGTCTATTTTTACGGTTTTAAGAGTTTTAGGTGAGCCCAAACAGCTAAAAACAAAAACGGGACATTTGAACGATTTAGAGAAAATTGCTTGGACACCGGGACATTTATTTAAATCCGGGACTATCCCGACTAAATCGGGACGTATGATCAGACTATTCTGGTATCAAATATGGTATGAAGCATCGTAAAACACATCTCACCCCATCAAAGAGTCCTCTGTGTAAGTGGTCCAACAATTTGTGGTTGTTTTTATTATGTGTGCGTTGGCTTTATGGGGATCATCCTGGGTATTCTTCTGGGAAAGCACAAACAGGTATTTTAGAAAGTTTTTCCCTCTTCTGAGTTACAAGTCCCAAAGCCCTTCTGACCATAATTGGGCAATGGAAGAAGTTAATGCATTATTAACTATGCTTCAGACCATATTAGATATGGGGGAGATAGAGAAGATGCTTGTGTCTAGAGTTGTTCTGGTGGAGTCCAATGGAACAACCAACAAAAATAGCCCCATGGGTTTGAGCCTGTGCAATTGCAAAAGGCTATCTATAAGATATGAGCCTATGTTATCTATAGGCCTATGTTATAAGAGAAGGTGAAAATAATGTAATTTAAAAAGTAATACTGTAGAGACATTTCAGGGGGGTTCGTGTTGTTTAGATCATTACACATATACAACTTTGCATCAAAATCATTCCAAATGGGATGTTATATTTACATACATATTATATTAATCATATTTTTTCATGGTAGTGTAGTCCTGTTTCCTACTGAATACAGTATGCTACCAATGCTGTCTAACCTGTTGGCTCGCAGGGCCTAAGCCTCCGCCACGGAGAGCCTGGGGCAACACGTATGTATACCGATAACCTCTCACCAGGTGCAGCGCCTCCACCTGTGACGGCTCCCAGCGAAGCGGGAGTGGTTCCTCACAGGACAATAATGTAATACTACGCACACAGCATATAAAAGAAACAGTGACTTTACTAATGATAACCATAACCTTGCATGTCATACAGTGAGTGTCCCTCTGTATAGGAGACACTATAAGTAACGCGTCTCGCAGGACGCGACCCCTTCACCATGTACCCACACCGTGTCCAGGTTCCCCACACCACAATCCCACCCCCAAAGTGCGGTATGTGTGTGTGTGACTGCGCAGCCACTATGTTCTGGTTTTATAGTTGGTGCACTTGTGGATGTTACCTGCCGAGCGCTCCAGCGCTCGGACCTGCAAACAGGCTTCACAAAGGATCCGACGATGAAGACACTCCAGGGATACCTTCCAGGGCCATCCCACCCGGTCGGCTGCTGCTGTGCGTGCAGAGGTCTGATCCCAAACCTCCGTTATAGTACCGCGGCAGTCTCTGAGTATAACACTTCTCTTGCTTGCTCTAATGGGGCAGGTTCCTATCCTAGGGCCTGTCCCTGCATCAACTTCACTGACTGTGACTCAGGGTCTAACTGGGCCAGGGGTATAGGGCCTAGTGTAGGGGCTACTTGCCTCCCTACATGCAGATCTCCTTCTCCTTCCTCCTCCCGGTCCTCTCTGCCCAACGTGCTCCCCTGCGCAACCTCCTAACTCTTCCTCCCGGCAATCCTGTCGCCCTATAGGCTCCCTGGCGTCACCTGGTCCAGCTGAGGCTCCTGGGACTCGTAGTCCCCTGCGCTACGTCCCCTCTGATTGGTCCTCGCTTCGTGGGCTAACACAACCCCTCCTGCGCATGCGCGACCTTTCCTCCGTCGCCGTATTCATCGGGCTCACTGCGCATGCGCCAATATCCAACATGGCGGCGCCCTGAACACTCGCCCTGCCGCTGAGCCTCCGGTGCACCGGAGCGCTCCCTACACACGCTGCAACCTTCCCTTATTCTCCCAGCAGAGCGGAGATAAGGGTGAAACTGGGGGACCAGGCTACATCAGTTATCGGTTACAATCAAGACATGAAAATAAATGTTTTCTAAAAACACTACTTTTTCATTACTTATATTTATATATAATGTATACACATTCTAGCATATTTTATATAAAACATTTTAAAAATGCACATTTTAATTTTTTTAAATAATAATATTCACTTTATTAGGCAGCTACAGATTCACACATCACTTTTTTTTCCTCAAGTAAATACCTTGGATGACATCACATGGTTAGCAGAACCCGTGTATAAGAGAATCAGATCAATTCTTGTCAGGGACAGAAATGACGCATATTGTTTTGATTGAACAATTATATTTGTCAGTACTACAAAATGTATTATTTTTTCTTCTCTGAAAATCTCTTTTTATTACCCTGTAATGTTAGATTTGCACAATTGACAGGCTATTGTATTTACAGTGAACATTTCTTTCTTAACCTCCAAGGGTACTTCAAGAAGTGTACATTTACATATTCAAACCTTATAAATGACATTTAGTACGTGATTATTTTATATTCGGATTTGTATGCATATTTTGCATACATTTATATTTTTTTATATAGCTTGTAAAAAAATTATAGAAAAAAAGTTGGGTGGGTTATTGGTGTATATATCATAGTGGTACTTACATTTATTTTTTTTTTTTAATAAAAACTAAGAACCCAAACTTAGGAACTCGTGCATGTTGAGCAGACACCACCCCCAGCCCGACACACAACCTCACCCCACCAACACACCACCACCCCGACACACAACCTCTTCCCCACCCACACACACACACCCACCACCATCCCGACACACAACACCACCCCCACAACACACACACCTCCACCCCTACACCCCTACACATACCCCCACAACACCCTCACCCCTACACACACCCTGACACACAACCCCCCCACACTCCCTCCTCTCCACACCCACACCCCCACTACACCGACACCCCCCCCACTCCGACACACACCCCCACCACCACTCCGACACAAAACCTTATCCCCACCCACACCCCCACCAGCCCGACACACAACTCCACCCCACCCCACACACACCTCCGCCCCTACACATAACCCCACAACACCCTCACCCCTACACACACCCTGACACACAACCCCCCCACACTCCCTCCCCCCCCCCACACACCCCCCCACCACACCGACATCCACTCCGACACGCCCCTCCACCCCCACACACACCCACTTTGTTTACTATTTTATGTCTAGGTTATGCCCTTAGGAAACCATAAGTTAATGTAAAGTTGAGTTAAATGTATGAAGTGTGGAGAGACAGACTTATTAAAGATAAGTAGCAGTGAGATGGTTTACAGATAACATTAACTAAGAAGCATCACAACCCTGCCTTAGGGAACACTGCACATCCCTAGCAATCTGTTCTTATAATAAAAAGATACACATATCATCAGGACAAAAAATGAAATAGAAACATGCAGGTCATTTTATGCTCTTCACGTGTGACTGGGTCAATGTACTATGCATCATTTCATAAACCTATGTTGGTTTTATAAGACTTCTCTGACTCATTTCATCATGACACACACGTAGCTTCACTTTTCAGAACATCATTTATTTACAGCCGGCGTCAGTCTATATTTGTCAGATCGCCATTTCTTTTTATATGTCTGGTTTAACATCATCAATGATACAGAAGGCTTGCAATACACCGCTGTGCTGGAGAGGCTCCGCGTGTACATCTTCATGCTGTACAACCGTCTTTATTTCGCAGGCTCTGAATCCCCTATATCTATTCATTACAAGGAGCACCTACTGTCTCAATGTATATCAATGTATATCAATGTGTGTGAGCAACAATCGCCTCCAAATGAGGCACTTGGTTGCTGTTTTGTTTTACCTAAACCCCCTGGTTTACAACATATTTTTTTTTTGTGTGTGTGTGTGCCAGTTTTGACCCAAAAAGACACACATATAAGAAAGCGCAGGGTCGCCAGTAGAAAGTTGCTACATCATCTACTGATAACGTTGCAGCTTCCGACTGCCCACCCTTGATCGAGCAGGACTAGGAAGCTATTTTCTGTCTGGGAGGGAATGTTGTCCTCCCAGACAAATGGAGTGATATGTGGCAGCCCATTCAAACATATCCCACCTCTCGCAAAGTCCCTGCTGTAAACAAAACTTTACATCGTTTACACATGATTTGAAATGCTTAAAGGTATTAATATATTTATTTTTTTTCGAAACTTTTTTATTAGGCAGATATAAAATGTACATACACGGAACGATATGCATAGCCTAATACAGAAACATTTTTGTATTTTTTGGGGGGGGAAGGATGGCAAAACCTGTTGCCCGAGGCAGGTGACCTACCGATAACGGAGAGGCCAAGAAAGAGGGGGGGTGGGAAGGAGAGAGAAAAGCGTGTGGGGTGGGGGGGGGGGTTGGGGGGGCTGGAGTGTCTACCCTAGGTATTAATATTTTTTAAAGCAACAATCATGAAGATTCAAATAATTAAAATGACCTTTAGTTTACTTTGGTACAACGTGGGCCTGACATTTAAACCAGCTAAACCAATTCACCACCTTCTACAGCAGGAGTACTTAATTCCAGTCCTCAAGCTCCCCCCCCTCCCCAACCCCCCAAACAGGTCAGGTTTTCAGAATGTCCCAGCTTCAGCACAGGTGGCTCAATCAGAGTCTCAACCAGCTGTGCTGAAGCAGGGATTGATTGACCCACCTGTGCTGAAGCAGGGATAGCCTAACAAACTGACCTGTTGGGGGGGGGGGGGCTTGAATACTGGAGTTGAGCACCCCTGTTCTAGAGGATACCGATGCAAATTAGTCTTTAGTTTCTCGATTAACTCCCATTTTACTGCAATAATAATTGGACATATTTATACATTTGAAAATAAAAATGACCAGTAAAGATATATGAAGATAAGTATATCTCATTTTCTATGATGCTTTTACTACTTTACAGAGACAATATACAAAGGGATTAATTAAAGTATAACAGCCATTATGATCTTTAAATGAAGAAGAGGCAAGTCCTGGGCTTTGCATTGTTTTTGGCTCACAGAGGCTTTGAGAATGTAAACTAAGACATTGCAGAAATGAGAATGGAAAGTGGCAACCTTCTTTATTAACCTTCGTACCGAAAGAAGAACGCTGTCGAATGATCTATGGTCTGCGATTGAGTTGCAAGTGAAAGGTTTTATGGTCACAGAAAAAAGACAAAATGATGTCCAGAACTATGATTGTGTCTAGTTTATGGATGTTGTGAGTAACTACTATGAACAATGTCAACATATCCAATGATTGACAATTACATTTATAATGGAATATACATGTAACCCTTCTTTACACATACAGAACCTGGGAGATTATTGGGGAGGCCTTCACCCAGCAGTGGATCGACAAGGACTGACAATAATGATTTTATTTATATTTATCAATATATCAATACACATTTATATATCACGTATGCCATTTCAATACAGCCCTGAGTTCTCTAGTTGGGTGTGGAGTAGGAGCAGATAAGAGAAAGACTATATCAGGAAGATAGGTAAGGTAGCCAAGGTAATAACCTCAACCCCCACGGGGGCCCTAAACACCCTCCACAGGGCAACTACCTCCATTACCCACCCACCCGCCTGCCCCCAACCCTCAGTACTAATCACCAATAACCTGATTATCCAAATGTGGCTCATAGGCCTTTTGGCCACTCCCCCCCCCCCCCCCCCAATTTTTTTTATACAAATGTAAACAAACAACATAGTGAAAAACAACATTACAACCATTAATCCATTGATTTTCACTTTGGCCTTCTTCTCAATGGGGGCCTAGATAGCCACATTGGCAATCAATGTTTACCTTTAATACAAATTGGATTACTTACCTCAGCACGGATGAAGGCCAATCTCATCTTCATGGCTGAAGCCACCTTTAAAAAATCCAATAGCCTGGTGTATGTTAACGAATTGTGGCTTAAATGTATTCCAATTTTTATTACATGTGAACTTTAATTTGAGAATATTAAATAAGTGTATATGTGTCTAATGTGGTAACCGATTGTAAGTACACATTTATTGTAAAGTGACAATATCTATGTATTTAATAGTGAACATCATTTGTGTAGGTTAGCAAGACTGGAATTTTCACTTCAATGTGTTCCATTTTTAATAAAGAAGCAAAATACTGGCTAAAATAATACTGTTTAGTCTGACATGTTTGTATGTCAATTGCATTTGTTAAATGTTTCCCATTACCATGTTCGTATGCTTTTCTTAGTATGTGTTGTAAATGTATATAGGGCATTTTTTTGAAGATAACACTAATAAAATATTAATAACAATTTTTTTCACATACACTATATTGAATGTAGTAACAGTATCCAGTCCTTTGTCTGATAAGGATGTATAAATAGTGCTATGTGTCACTGTCTTTATTGTATTGGGAAGCAGATCACTTACTATTAGTGTCTGTTTTGTTGTGTGTGTACAGTCTATCCATACGTTGTACCCTGTTGAGGTAACACATATTTTTAGTACTATGCATCACCTGTAATTGGAGTTATATGAATGGCTAATGACTATTACCAGGCAAACTATTAATTATGTTATAAATAATTAACACAAACATTACCGAACCTGTTATGAGATTTTATACATTTTATCTCGCATGCCAGTAAAACAACATTGAAATTGATATCTGTATCTCCGTATCTCAAACAGAATAATACATTTTTGGGGTTACACATGTATTTATTTTCTTCCCCTCTTTTACTAAGGATGGGGTTCTCCGGTGTTGGAGACCCCTGGCTGGTCCTTCTCAGGCCACAAGTTTGTAAGCCTACACGATGTGGTGAGGGCATGGGGCGCTTGTAGTGTACTGGAGGCTGTAGCACCCGATGTGGAGCTAGCTCTAGTGGTGGTAACTGTGGTCTCCAAATGGCCATAGCTTGTTCAATAAGGCCACAGACCTGTTCATTGCTGCTGTATTTGTTTGGCCTTTTAACATTATTACCTGATTTTTAAGAGCAATGTCCTCGTTTTTTATCTTTTGTGTGAACCCTCACACTGGTTTCAAGGGAAGCGATGTCCTGAGCCTTATGTAGTTGCATTGTCTCAGGTGAGAAATGAATCTGCCTCTCGCGTTGGCGTGACTCAGGAGATTGCTGCTGCGGCCCAGTATCAGCCTGGTGTTCTGTGGACACTATTCCCCTCGCTTCTCTCTCTGGTGCCGGTGTTGGGGGCTCTGTAGGTGGTGATGGAGATCGGTCAGACGAAGATAGGCTCAGTGGCCTGGTTGGCCGCAGAGTTGTACAGCAGGATGGACCTAGAAGAAGTTAACTTAAAAATATATATTACTTAAAGTTTCACAATGGAATGGTATGTGTGATGCTGTCACATATTGGCATGTACGGTCTTATGAAGACATTGATAGACATGTCAGGTGTTATTATTTTAACTGATATAAAAAAAATCACATCATATTTTTATATTTCTACTAACATGTACTTCATAGTTACGTAACATGTAGTGAGAAGTTAAACAGTGTCATTAAAGTGTATTATAAATATGTCTATATTTTTGGCTTCGGATATTGGACACTATTGACAGCTGTCAATCACATACTGTCTGTTACATGCATGTTATGTTACTGGTATGTGATTAATGAAGAATAGTGTGTTACATTTGAGATCCCATATTATATCGCATTAACATTACATTACCTGTTTCTTCTTCAGCCACTGTTTGGCCAGTGTCTCTGACCCTTGGTATTCCCACAATGATTATACTCATCAGACAGTTTTCATACACCGTGTACAGCGCTGTCATCGGATGTCCTCCACCGGTCCCTCTTACATGTTTTACTTCTAGTGCAATTTTTTCCTTCGATTTTCTTGTAATATCAGAATAGCATTTTTTGCCGTTCTGTACTGCACGTGGAAGGCTGCCAACGCTGTTAACAGCAGCTGTTATGTCATTTCATTTTCTGTTTTGTATGGCCATTGATGTTTTATATGCTATTTTCCCCAGAATCACGTCATAGCAGGCCACTATTATTGCTATTAAGACAATGTTTTAATCAGCCGAAAATGGGAGATTTCAAAGCCGCTGCCTCTTGGCTGCATCACTGGCATTTCAAGCTTTGGGGAGACTAACATTGGCCCCCCTGGGGCTTTGCTGCTGTCCCATCTCCCTCACTGCTCCTCCAATGTCCCTCTGACCCGTCCCTCTCTCCACTCCCATCCCCATGTCCTCCTACCCTGATGTCTTCCTGCACTGACTGCTGTACCAGCCCTTCTGCTCTCCTCCCCACCACTCCTCTGCACACTAGCACACACTCACACTCCCTCCATTCCTGTGCTCCTCACTTCCCTATCCAGCACTCCTCCCACTCCCTCCACTCCTGTGTTGCTCACTTCCCCATCCAGCACCCCTCCCATTCCCTCCACTCCCGTGTTCCTCAGTTCACCATCCAGCACTCCTCCCACTCCCTCCACTCCCGTGTTCCTCACTTCACCATCCAGCACGTCTCACACTCCTGTGTTCCTCACTTCCCCATCCAGCACTTCTCACACTCCTGTGTTCCTCACTTCCCCATCCAGCACTCCTCACACTCCTGTGTTCCTCACTTCCCCATCCAGCACTTCTCACACTCCTGTGTTCCTCACTTCCCCATCCAGCACTTCTCACACCCCTGTGTTCCTCACTTCCCCATCCAGCACTTCTCACACTCCTGTGTTCCTCACTTCCCCATCCAGCACTCCTCACACTCCTGTGTTCCTCACTTCCCCATCCAGCACTCCTCACACTCCTTTCACTCTGGGGCATATCTACATTTGTTAATCTTACTAGTTACCATTATAGTAGATCGCTGAAGAGCAGAGGCTGGCAAACATAGGGGGTGGTAAGGGTCAGACCTGTTGTTCTGGGCACGGTAAGTTAGAGGGTCTGGCTGCTGACAGTGAATTAGGCCATCCCTGGACTTCCTCTGCGGAAACAGGTCATATTCCTATCTGTCTACTAGTCAGTGGACACACGCCCTGATACCTTCCCTGTGGGATATATGAGTTTGCACCAACCTGTTGGCAGCCCTAACATCATATATCCTTATTGTTGCTCAGTCTTTAGAGCAAAAGGTGGTTTGAGTACTAAGCAATGGGGAAATCCAGCAGGATGCATATATAGATGTAGCCCCCTGTAAACAGCACGGGCTAAACCTAACTTCCTTCTACTGTGGTAAGTCCTGTTAAGGGCAGGCAACAGTAGTCATCATGGGGTTTCTCCCTTCCTAGCCCTGCCCTGAGTGGTAGATGCAGGCCCCTGACTCTGCTGCAGGCACGAGACAGAGGGGAGGTTCTGCTGACATCATGAGGAGTGGGGCTGACTCTATATTTAGCAGCCAGCTCCCGTAAGTGACGGAGTCAAGTGCTGTTCTGTCCAAGGAGTTGGAGGAGACAGTGCGGTCTTACCTGTGCAGTCGTACAAGAGCAGAGAGAGGAGAGGAGAGACTCAACCACGTTGAGTAGAGCTGATAGCACAATAAACCCGGTGGACCAACGCCCTTCACCCCGCTGCTGGGGTGATGGGGAGAATCCATTTTCCACCCAGAGGCTAACCTCTGCGGTGGGCCACGGGGTATTGCCGCCCCTGCCCAGACCATCCTGTCGGAGGAGAGACTTGGAGGGAAGGAGAGGAGGAAGGACTTGTACAAGGAGGAAAGTGGAGTGTTAGCAGAACATTGCTGTTGTTGTTGTGGCTGCTGGTCACCACTACATTTGGAGTCGCTGATCTGACCAATAAAGAGACTATACTTTTATACAAAGACTGTGTTGTGAGTTTGGAGCATTCACCCTGGGACCTGGGTTCACTCTTCTGTACGGGTCCTATCCCATATTCCTGGGAGTATAGAAGATGGAGGCGCTGCACCACTAAGAAAGCATGGTCCACGCAGGTATGCACCACCACTACGCATGTAATCTGCCCTCACGCACCCTAGAACCACAGATGAGTCTGGGGGCGGGGGGAGAATAAGGGTTATAATGGTATATAGGGAAAGGTATTAGCAGCAGCTCACTTGTAAAAGCGCACAGTACTCAGTTCAGTTTTGGAGACCCTAACTCCAGAAAAACATAAATAAAATTAGAGGTCATGCCAAGTCTCTCAAATCTCTGTACCCCCCACTGTACTGCGCTGTGGACTATATAGGCAATTTACAGATAAAAGAAGATAAGAAACAAAAAAAGAGCCACAAAGTCCACAGCAGTAAGAAAAGCCAATAGGTCTCAAGAGTACATCTCTGAAGAAACTAGTCGTAAATCCTGCTCAATAAAGCTTAATTGCCCACAAGAGACCTTTGCTAACCAATTAAACTTTATAGAGTGTGATCTACACAGAGGTCCCACTGAGCTGACTTGTGGCTGGGTTACAGGAGAGTCAGGTGGAGTACTGTATGTACAGCATTTTATATGGTTTCCGTTCAGTCACACTCAGTGAAGACTAGTCTCTGCTGTTCCACCTTCAATACGGATTTCTTTAGATAAGCCAAGAAGACGATAACTTGCCCTGTACATGTGAACAGTTATTTTACTACTGAAACTGCCTTTTTTTTTGTACCCTAGTTGCTCCTGTCCAAAAAAATGCATTGCAATTAGATAACGATGAAACGACATTGTGTCTTTTAATTTAAAGAAGCAATCCCCTGTAATTAGGCCCGTATCCAATATGCTTTGCCTTTGTTTCCCAGCGCTGGAGGGGAAAACGGCTCCATTCAAATATATGGGAATAAAATCCCACTAAAGACAGGAAACCACCTCACATACAGGTAGTCCCCGGTTATCCGACACAATGCGTTACTCAAAATGGCGTTGGATAGCGAAACGTTGTAAATCGAAACACGTTTTCCCATAGGTATACTGTTAAAAATGCCTTCAGGAACGGAACCTTTCATTTTAACACTAAAATACACCAAATATTTTACACAGGCAATAAGATATGCAGCACACACAAATTATATAGTGTATATACTGTATTATATATATAATATAACATAATAAATAATATATTATATAGTATAATATATTATATAGTATAATATAATATTATATATATGCTCTTACGACGCTTTGCAACGTTGTTTATTTGTATGTGTGTATATATATTTATATATATATATATATTATGTACACATAAAAAACGTTGCAAAGCGTTGTAAGAGCGTTGGATAAGCAGTCTTGGCTATGTAAAAATGAGCATAGGTATGCATTGCATAGCGTTGGATAAGCCATTCGTTGTAAAACAAGGACTGCCTGTATACTGAATAAGGGCCATGTATTTTCTTTCTTTATGTTACTTAAATCAGCAGAGAAGACTTGCTCCCTCAGGTAGACTATGGTACCACTTTGCGAGTGCCAGAGGAAATAGAAATGACTGGTGGTCATTGCTCTGATGTATAGTATTTCCATCACTGGTTGGAGTCTCCTTTTTGCAGTGGGGTTTCACCGGGGAATCGCTTGTGAACCACTTGGCTCCTGGTGGTAAGGGATCCTCTGTAATAACACCCAAGTTCATGCTTAATTCAGGATTGCTATTTTGATTTATGTAGATATTTTATTAGTAGATCATTTTTTTTAGACAAAAAAATAAATCGATACTTTGACAATTAGGCAAGGAAGGGCAGGTAGCCGAGCTGGTCCTTTCTTCCATGTAGTAAAATAACAAAGGAGGGAGAGGGAGTAGGTGGTATGATACATTTTGTTGGACCAACAAGTAGTTGATCTGTTACAAGCTTTACCGTACGGCAGAAATACAGAGAATATTATATACAGTACAGTATTGTAAGAGGGCAATCTGGTTGCAATGAATGTTGAGAGGAATTTGAATATTAATGTAACGGGTATTCCCCCCCAATCGCAGATATATTGTGGGTGCAAGGAACATACGGTGTTACCAGGTGTGTGTTGCGTTACCTGTTGGCTCACAGGAGGGCTGAGCTTCCGCCACTGGGAACCTGGGGCAATTATGATACTATGAGTAACCACTTACTCGGTGCAGCGCCTCCACCTGCGATGGCTCCCACCAGAGGGGGAGTAGTTCCTCGCAGGACAAATACAATAATCACATACACTGTATGTATAATAACCAATGTCTTTTACTAACGTGCAAAGCGAACCTGTAACATCAATACCACCATAACAGGTGTCCCTCTCTAGAGGAGACACTAACTGCATCGCGAAGGACGCTTCCCCAACACCAGGTGATCCCACCCAGTGTCCATAGAAACTCCACCCAATGTCCCGCACTCTTGCAGAGAGAGGCAATGGGTGACTGCGCAGTCACTATTATACTAAGGGCCCGTTGGTGCACTTGTATATGTATAGTACCTGCCGAGCACTCCGGTGCTCGGAGCAGCAACAGCTTCGCAAAGGATCAGTCGTTCTGGGATCCCGTCTGATCCGGTCCGGTGAATCCTTGCGTGGGGTCCCCCAGGGGCGATCCCACCCTGGAGATAGTCTCTTGTCTCTGGGTACCGACTTGAGCCCAAGTCGTCTCTCGTGGAGCGCAGCAGCCGCTGTGCCCCTGTCTATCACTGGCACTACGTGACATGGTCCCTAACCTAGGGCCTGTCCCTGTAGAACCACAAGCTGGGGAATGAGGACCTACCTGGGACCTAAGGGGTTAATGGCCTATCCCGTCCCCCTAGCACTTCCCAGTCCTGATTCTAACTAACTACTAGCACTCGCAGCACTTGCAGTAACTCGCTACAACCTACTCGCTACCTGCAGCTAACGTACTGCACTAACACTGTGCCTGCCTGTCAGACCTCACGGCACTGACAGCCGTGACCCTGACAAGACAGCACACTAACACTAAGGCAGCGTCCCTATCTTGGGCCGTCCCTGATCAATTACCCACTAATCTGGTGGGGAATTGGGGCCTACCTGGGGTAGGGGTACCTATCTGGGTGCAGGAGCTGCACTCGCTCCCCGCACCCTTCCTTCCCTCACAGCTCCCTGGCTCCAACTGACAGCGTGGGCTAAGCGCGCAAAATGTATCCTTCTCTCGCCAGTGCAATCCTGCAGCCCTATTGGCTCCTATGAGGCACCTGGTGCCTCCCTCGCTATGCTCCATGGGAGTTGTAGTCCCATAGAGCCTATCTTGGCATTGGGGCCGCGTGCGCACTTGCCCTGCGCATGCGCGAGTCTTTAGGGGCCGCCTCAACCTTTCCCTGCCTACTCTCACGCTCGCGCGACTTCTCCCTGACTCTGGGGCCCTACCTACGCATGCGCGATCACTGCGCATGCGCGAGTCCCTATTCCATGGTGGCGTCCTCACCGCCCGGCTCCGAGAGCGCCGGGATCCCTGTGACGCGCGTACGGTCTTGGCAACCGGCCGCACGCGTCCCCGGCAACCCCCGAGCCGGGATCTGACCGCCCTCACCTCTGCGATCGCCGGGCGGAGCCGCCATTGGACTCGGCGGCCCCCGCGATCGGCAGCTAGGTGAGGGGGGTGCTGACAGGCTGGGGAGACCTGGCTACATCCTCCCCCTGGTGAAAAACCCAACGCCCTCGCTTGGGGAACGACATTACTCGACATAATTTTACACAATGAAAAATTGCATTGAATAAACGGTACACTTAGCAGGTCGACTGTAACATCCCTGAAACATGGCACATCACACCCAATATTACCCGAGGCCAGCTGAGACCATTTGTGGGGTGCCCCTAACTGATCGTGTGGGGGTACCTCACTTTCATGTGGGTGAGCCTCCCCTGGGAGAATCTCCTGCCGAGCAAGCTCGGGGATAACAGTCACATGGTTCTTACTATTTCCTCCCCCTGGTGGAAGGAATGGCACAATGTCTCTGGGCACGACCTTTACCCAGTCATCCGCCTCGCACATGCGGTATACCGGGAGGTCCTGACCTTTTCCCCGGTCCACCACATGGTGAATGGAGCGCTCCTTTTTGGGCTTAAAGGAGGCAATTTTCACTACATCCATCGCCACACAGTCCTTGTCTCTACGTACTTGCAAGGCTTCCACTGGGAAGCAAGCAATGGACAATGTCTCTGTTTCACCCTGCAGGGGGTAAAGGGTAGATACCTTACCACTGCGATGATTCGCGGTGGCCAACAGGTCCTCGGGGACACTGTCAGTTCCCACCTCGGCTGTCTTGGGACCTGTCCACAACACTTCTGGGACAGTCCATTCACTGGCTTGAAACTCAGGAGCGTTGGATCCCAGTCCTGGGACCATTTGGGTCGGAGCACACGGTCTCACACTCGGTTCAGTTGTGATGACACACGGATGTCCAGCTACGTTCTCCGGCTCAGCATGAACTTTAGTTCGAGCATTTGTCACGGCCACCTCCACCGGAGCCTGTAGGGAGTAAGGAGGTTCCTCACCACTCTGCTGGCTTGCGATGGATTCCTCTTCCTCTGGAACATGATCAGGTAGGTACAGGTCCACTCGCACCACTGGACAGCTACCTTCTAAGGAGGACACCTCTGCCAGGACGCGATGCTGAGTGGAGCCATTCGCCCTGGTGGCCAGACTTATGGAGCTATCGCGCTCCGCAGTCACCTGGAGGCTCACACCCAACACCCCTGGGGCAGTCAACTCACCCTGGTCGTCGGTAGCAGGTACTGATCACAAGCCTGGGACCGATGGTACCTCTGTAGTAAGCCGGACTGGCCGTTGTAGGGCACACGGGCCCACAGCAGGGTCCGCAACATCTGGATACACCTCCTCTAGGGCCCACGGGCCCACAGCAGGCTCTGTATCCGCCGAGATAGTTGGTTCGATGACGTCACTAGAGTGGTCCGCCGGCAGGCGCATCACCACGAACGGTTGGTTACTGGAATCACCAAAGGAAGATGGGGGTATAGGCACCTTACCCTGGGGTTCCTCTGTATCACCGCTGGGGTGGTTCGCCGGTAGGCGCATCGCCACCGATGGGACTTCAACTTCTGCCTCGGAGGATATCACTATCGGATCCTCCGCAAGGTAGTCACCGGGTCCTTCTGCGATACAACCAGTGGGTATAGGTACGAAGCTGGCGTGCTCCAATACCTCCACTGCGGTCACGCTCTTCTCCACCGATGGTTCGCTCGGTTCCGTAGCTAGCTGGGCAGGTGATTCCTGCTCGGGAACCAGGTCTAGAATGTTCACTTGGGCACACGGGCCCTCCACAACCGGTTGTTGGTAGCGGGAATACCTAAGTTAGTTCTCCCTGAAGACAGACTTAACTTCAGCACAACTCATAGTGATATAGAGGTCAGTCTCCTCCTCCTCCTCTGAGGATATCATGATCGGATCCTCCGAAATTTCTATGAGAAGGGTAGATAGGTTAGCTATACTGACCGGCTCATCGTCCTCTGCTGGTTCTACAGGCTGGGGCATAATAGGCTTCAAGAACCGAGCACCGCAACCGTCACACTGAGGCTCCCACGCCAATGCCGCTCTAGAACAGTCACATGTAGGGCTAAAATACTGTATGCTCAGCTCTCCGTCCACTGTGTCGGTCTTGAAATCCAGTGGTAACTGAAACAGGTCGGCTCCCTGGACATAGGCTTTTTGCAGGCAAGTGCACATTAGTGTAAGGGCTTTCACTCCTGGCTCGTACCAGGCCACATACACATTGGGGTGTACCCCATGACAGTCTATTACCTCATCAACGTATGGTTGAAGATCACAATGCTTTCTCCCCCTGGTGGAATGTGAAGGAGGGGCAGCACACTCTTTCAAGGAGTGATTCTGGCTCTGCACTCTGTCACTCAGTTGGCGGGGGTGGGGCTTAGGTTTTCTCGCCGATCCCGGACAGTTTTCTGCAAAGTCATTCTGCGCCTTGAGCGCGGTACCACGTGCACTCTGTTCACTTGGGGGAAGTTGCCATGGCGCTGGGTCAGCGTATATTAAAGGGTTACCCTCAGGGGGGCACCCGGGCATAAATAACGTGGACGGTGACTCGGACGGGCATATATCCCTTGAGAATGACACGACAAAAAGCAGCGATCTCCCCGCAGGCGTGGAGTCGGGGGCTATATCTATAAGAAGGGCGTGCTGCCATCCGGGGATTTTATGCATATGCTCATAGATCTCTGTCTCTGATATGTTGGCGGGAACGCCTTCTAAGGCCACCACACGGCGGGGACTAAGATTATTTATCCTCAAGGCCCAGGCGAGGACCTCGTGTCCGGACTTGACAAACATGGTGGACAATTTGGAGAAAAAAAATGGAACAGGGCACCCCAGGTCGATCTCAGCAGCGCCTCAAAAATGTAACGGGTATTCCCCTGCCCAATCGCAGATATATTGTGGGTACAAGGAACATACGGTGTTACAGGTGTGTGGTGCGTTACCTGTAGGCTCACAGGAGGGCTGAGCTTCCGCCACGGGGAACCTGGGGCAATTATGATACTATGAGTAACCACTTACTCGGTGCAGCACCTCCACCTGCGATGGCTCCCACCGAAGGGGGAGTAGTTCGTCGCAGGACAAATACAATAATCACATACACTGTATGTATAATAACCAATGTCTTTTACTAACGTGCACAGCAAACCTGTAACATCAATACCACCATAACAGGTGTCCCTCTCTAGAGGAGACACTAACTGCGTCGCGCAGGATGCTTCCCCAACACCAGGTGATCCCACCCAGTGGCCATAGAAACTCCACCCAATGTCCCGCACTCTTGCAGAGAGAGGCAATGGGTGACTGCGCAGTCACTAATATACTAAGGGCCCGTTGGTGCACTTGTATATGTATAGTACCTGCCGAGCACTCCGGTGCTCGGAGCAGCAACAGCTTCGCAAAGGATCAGTCGTTCTGGGATCCCGTCTGATCCGGTCCGGTGAATCCTTGCGTGGGGTCCCCCAGGGGCGATCCCACCCTGGAGATAGTCTCTTGTCTCTGGGTACCGACTTGAGCCCAAGTCGTCTCTCGTGGAGCGCAGCAGCCGCTGTGTCCCTGTCTATCACTGGCACTGCGTGACACGGTCCCTAACCTAGGGCCTGTCCCTGTAGAACCACAAGCTGGGGAATGAGGACCTACCTGGGACCTAAGGGGTTACTGGCCTATCCCGTCCCCCTAGCGCTTCCCGGTCCTGATTCTAACTAACTACTAGCACTCGTAGCACTTGCAGTAACTCGCTACAACCTACTCGCAACCTGCAGCTAACGTACTGCACTAACACTGTGCCTGCCTGTCAGACCTCACGGCACTGACAGCCGTGACCCTGACAAGACAGCACACTAACACTAAGGGCAGCGTCCCTATCCTGGGCCGTCCCTGATCAATTACCCACTAATCTGGTGGGGAGTTGGGGCCTACCTGGGGTAGGGGTACCTACCTGGGTGCAGGAGCTGCACTCGCTCCCCGCACCCTTCCTTCCCTCACAGCTCCCTGGCTCCAACTGACAGCGTGGGCTAAGCGCGCAAAATGTATCCTTCTCTCACCAGCGCAATCCTGCAGCCCTATTGGCTCCTATGAGGCACCTGGTGCCTCCCTCGCTATGCTCCATGGGAGTTGTAGTCCCATAGAGCCTATCTTGGCATTGGGTCCGCGTGCGCACTTGCCCTGCGCATGCGCGAGTCTTTAGGGGCCGCCTCAACCTTTCCCTGCCTACTCTCACGCTCACGCGACTTCTCCCTGACTCTGGGGCTCTACCTACGCATGCGCGATCACTGCGCATGCGCGAGTCCCTATTCCATGGCGGCGTCCTCACCGCCCGGCTCCGAGAGCGCCGGGATCCCTGTGACGCGCGTACAGCCTTGGCAACCGGCCGCATGCATCCCCGGCAACCCCCGAGCCGGGATCTGACCGCCCTCACCTCTGCGATCGCCGGGCGGAGCCGCCATTGGACTCGGCGGCCCCCGCGATCGGCAGCTAGGTGAGGGGGGTGCTGACAGGCTGGGGAGACCTGGCTACATTAAGATAAGGTGGAAACTGGTAGACTAGTGTGAAAATGAACATGCGATGCATAAAAGGCTACTCTCTATTGAAATGTAATAGCGACCTAGACAATCAGGAGACATAAGTGGGGGAGCAGAAGGTGTATGTGTATAATATATTTAGCTATGGTAATGCATGTATACACATTCATATAAATTGCAAATTTTACTTTATTAGTGAAGGTGACCAGACCTTGTGGGCTAAAGAAACACCGGAGGCAGACTATCTAAAGATTCAACATTGAAACTCTTTTGGATACGCTTGTAAAGAATGAGGAATTTGTGAGTACACATTTCACAGGATTCCGAGATCAACAGGCCATACTATTATTCAAACATATTGCACTATATTTTGTATGTTTTTTTTTATTTTGCATACACTTGCGCGCCCTAAACATTCGGACTACTGGCCATTAGGAAAGCAGGTACTGTATGTCACGGTAGCTTGTGACAGGTTGTAATTTACACCAAAACTATATATAAATATATATATATACCTGGGTTTGAACTGGGACGAGACTTAGATATGATAAATATAATTTATTCCTTGATAAAGGTGAACACAACAGATATGTACAAATAACAGGCAAAATATAGACACTTACTTAAAGATTATGGCAAGAAAGCCATCAGGATTACACTTCTCCCATACTTCAGTTGACATCACAGCAAAACAGACAGGATACATGCATGCATGAAGATCATTTGAATGAAGAACAATGAACAACATGGATAAAAGGGTGGCTCTGACTTATATATAATTTTAACCCTTGCATCCCAGCTTACGGCGCCGTGCCGTCTAGTAAAATCCCCTTTGAAGCTTTTGAAGCTGACTTTGGGTTTCCAGGGTCCAGTGTGAAAAGTCACACTTACTCTGGTTAATTCCTTTTGTCCGTTGGGCCAAGCATAAGCAATTAGCCACTTAGCCTTTGATGACCAGGCTTGTCATTCCTGCCCATTATCATAGCAGGGAGTTGCAGTTTCTCAGAACTCAACCAAAATTTCATATTTACTGCAAATCACCTCATAACTTGAGTTCAGTAATACATACAGTCAGGTGAGATATATTAATACAGTCCGTCCCACCGGACGCTCGCAGAGAGACCCAACATTACAGTGTAATATGAAAATTAATAGAGATATTAATATCTGGCAGCCACTAAGGGCCAGATATTAAGTGTTTATAACGGTTGGTGGCGGGGAAGTCCCACGAATACAAATATGTAGGTCTTAGCCTGTTCAGCCAAAGACATCTCATAGGTTACTCATTTTGATATCCTGCTTGGGGTAGTTCCACCCTGGCCCCATCAATAAAACCTTTTGAAGCAGGCTTTTGCTTCTCGCATAAACAATTAGGTCATTACCTGTTGATCACTAGGTGTCACACCTCTCTGTTGATATACACTTCCAGTGAGGAAGCTTGCATATCAAACGTGAATAGACTCATATGAGGCACCATTTGGTTCCTCATGCATTACAAAGGCAGGCAGAGGTTATTAGCCTTTGGCCTGTACATTGTAAGACTGCCCCAGAGAGGCACAAATATCAAAATTATATGTCCCCCTTATGACAAAGTTATATGTTTCATATGTGGGTACTTGGGGGGTTTCCCCGGAGGCTGCACCCCCAGACTCAGGGGCTGGCTGCAAACAGGTATTAACCTACGGTGCACTAAAACCCCTTCTGCTTTTCACATTCAACTTCAATTAACCCTTTGAAGTCCACATTTCCTGAAAAGACATAATACAGTGGAATTTTCTTAAACTGTAGCTCATTAACCCCTTAAGTCCCAGTGGGTGGGTTATGCAGACCCTGATCCAGCAACATCATTTACACAGGGGAATAAGCATTTTCATGTTATAACAATGGTTAAAGCACATTTCTGGGCCTCAGCCCAGTTAACCCCTTGTCTCCCTGGCGAGGTTAGAGGGGGGCCCTTGGGGAGTAACCCCGTTAATCCCGGGCCAAACCCTCACTATCGTCACACTGTATTTAAACCTTCTTGGTGCAGTCTCTCACTCGCTTTCTCTCTGCGCTGTTTGGAGACTGATTAAAAAAAAGTGATTAAGGCGCTCCTCTATGAGGCAAAAACAATGTGAATATTAAATAAATATAAAAATAATTATAAACCAATAATTTTGTGCTCACTTATATTAATCATGCAAATGTGTTAATAAAAAATAAATCATAAGTGATATAAATCGCAGCTCAACCCTTATGAGACGGTCCAATTCTCCTTAGGTAGATCTCCAAAGACAGGTTTGGGCAGCGCAGATATCACCATATGTGGAAAAAATATAACAATATATATTGTAGTTGTTTTTTTAAATAGAAGATCTTGGTATCAACAGAAATGGGGACTCACACTTTCCCAGTGAATAAACAGCAGTGGGTATCAAGATCAATTTCAGCTCAGGTGGACTCAACGTGGTAATCCTCGATGTAAAACAGAAACTCACACTCTTAGTGCAACATTGTATGCTCAATAAATATATTGTATTGTGACGAATAATATCGCACTTACATTTTGACAAGGTGGCATGTACACATAAATATTAAAGGTGGCACGAATCCTCTGGTCTCTCCGACTGCGTCACGTCACTTCCGGAGAGACCAGAGGATTCGTGCCACCTTTCATTTTTATGTGTACATGCCACCTTGTCAAAATGTAAGTGCGATATTATTCGGCACAATACAATATATTTATTGAGCATACAATGTTGCACTAAGAGTGTGATTTTCTGTTTTGCATCGAGGATTACCACGTTGAGTCCACCTGAGCTGAAATTGATCTTGATACCCACTGCTGTTTATTCACTGGGAAAGTGTGAGTCCCCATTTCTGTTGATACCAAGATGTCTTCTATTTAAAAAAACAACTACACTATATATTCTTATATTTTTTCCACATATGGTGATATCTGCGCTCCCCAAACCTGTCTTTGGAGATCTGTTTGGAGACTGGGCTGATGTCAAGAGACATAGGGCTGTTATATACTGTGTGTGGCCGTGCGAGTGCCTATGCGAAGGCGCGTCACGTGTCGCACACGTTTTGTGTGTATACTGTGCACGAGTGAGGTTCTGTTTGTGTGTGTATATGTGTGTGTGTGTGTGTGTGTGTGTTTAAATACGTTTTCAAATAAATAAAGTAATCCTTTAATAATTTTTTTAACAACATTATACATACACATACATATACTTACATTTTCAGCGGCGGTAGCGGCGCAAATTCATTCTTTTTATCATCTTCCCCCCTGTCGGCCGATTCCATTTTCCCTGCCATGCGCGCGCACGCAGTATAGAACCGGCCATAGATGGAGAGCCTGAAGCTGCAAAGTGAAGTTTGTTGCCTTCCCTTACTGCAGAGCCGTGACTTGTTTATTTAGTTGGTAAGCAGACAAGCCATCCAATTTTAGAGAGGTTCCTGTGAACTGTATAGTTAGAGCTCAGTTGAGCTAGGGTTTTGTTTCTCTTCTGCTTGTTTTGTATGCTGCAGTCCCACTTCGTGGGGAAATAAAGCAGGCAAAAGCCTGGGGAACCTTATACCTTGATATTCGTCCTCGCTCTTACCCTAAAAGACTGTGTTACAGCGAGGCCCAGACAGAAGTCAGAGCCCTAAAGGGACTTTTGTCACAACATATATAAAAAAATACATATATGCACTAATTTTTTTACCTTGAAAGTAAATTGCTACACAGGAAGCAAAATGAGTAATCTTAACATCTTTGAATAAACTTGATTTTGCACCAAGCCCGTGAGCCGTACCCGTCGCCTTTGCTCTATGAGATCTGGAGACACTACAGGTTTTGCGAGCACCCATGGCAGTATACAACAAGTTTATAGGGTGAGTGCCCCTTTCTGTACAAATGCATAATCTTTATATCTGACATGTAAGGGCAGTAAACAATATACCTGTCTAATGATTAAACACAGGGAAAAGGGAGACCAAAAAGCGCACCAGCACAAACGGAGCAGGAAGAAACCAGAACAAAAAAATGATTAAAAGGGCACTTTTCTTCCTGCTCCGTTTGTGCTGGTGCGCTTTTTGGTCTCCCTTTTCC
Source organism: Ascaphus truei (assembly GCF_040206685.1). NCBI lineage: Eukaryota > Metazoa > Chordata > Amphibia > Anura > Ascaphidae > Ascaphus > Ascaphus truei. The sequence continues at coordinate 203,708,521 of NC_134484.1, read as the reverse complement.
CTGTATTGCATTGAGTAGCTGCACAGCCTGCCTGCCTGCCCTACCAGGATGTGAGTATTTGCATATTTTTCAGGGGAACCTGCCAATGAGACATATGGTGAGTGGGTTACACCACACACCACCTGTCTTCAGGAGGATAGTACCCATTATATGACACAATAGGTACTATATCAATTGTTAGTACCCTGGTACAGTGGTCTGGCTTATTATCATTTTGAGATATACCTGCATTTGAGCGCTTCAGCTATTTTCCATAATGATTAAACACATGCTATGTTATTTAGGGAGAATTAAAGATAAAAATGTATGAAGCTTCTAAAATGTCTGTTTTCACGTGAATGGACTATTTGTTATTGTTAGTGAAATGATTTAGTTTTATTCAGATTTGTTAGCTTGGCATAGATAAATAACGTCTGATACTTCACATTATAACATGTCCCAAAACTACCACTATTGTTTCATCTATAGTACACACTTCCCAAATTGTTCACGAACACACAGCTAAATAGGCTCAAAGTATTACCACTAAACTGTATGAACATGTAATGTGCTTTCCAATCAAAAAGGCCCTTCTACTATTTGATTTCAGTCCGCAGCTAGTTTTCTAGCAAATAATGGCTTCAGGTTAGAACCAACCTGATGCTGCCCTCGAGAAGGAAGATGGATAGAGTGTGTTTTAATGCTTACAGAGTTCCAATGAGAATAAGAGTATGCAGACAATGTTTTACAGCGGACAGCCCACTATATAGACTATCTATCCATCTCAATGTCTTGTATAGCGCATACACAGAGCAAACTCTTGAATATGTTCTGCATTCAGAATTAGAACTGCTAAATACTTTTTCCATGGACATTTGGTAGAAAATGCAGGGTATCTTTTCATCTTTAAGTGACTTGCATGAGGTTGAGTAAACTTTCAAGGATAAAAAATAAAAATGAAATTTGTCAGAAAATGAAGAGGGGGCTGCTTCTGAAAAGGAATAGCTGGCTCATATGTGTGCTAAATTGCATAATTGATGGACATTCCTAATTTTGGACTATTCATTACTTTGTACAGACCTTTAATATGTATGTCCTGGAACAGGATTGTACATTTTCTGTGTTCCTTTGCAGCTCTCAGGATAAGTGTTCTCCCCAGTTAAGCTGCATGTTTTCCCCCTGTTCTAGCAGGCTATGCTGTTGTGTAAACTGCAACATTCTTGTAACTATAATCTCCTCTATACACAGCCTCTAGTTGGTTGCCCTGGCAGCCTCCCAATCTTCATAACCATGAGGTTGGTTTAGGCCTCGTTCAGGGTGCAAGAGGCAGGAGTTGGAGGGAGGGCGTTCGGGAGGGAGGGCGGCAGTTTGCTGGGAATGTGTGTTCATCCCCAGCAGACTGTTTCAGGAGTTGAGGACGGGGCTACAGACGTGAGGTTAGGGATCGAGGCTGCAGTCATGAAATCATTCTCAAGAATGATTTCATTGGCTGCCTGGGTCCCAGTGACGCTGCTGCAGCTTCAAAAAACGATTTTTTTGTTTATTGAAACTGGAGCCAGCGTCAACTCCTGGCTTCGGAGACAGGGCAGCTGCTACCCTGACAACCAGTATTCAATTTGAATACTTTGTGTCCCACGGCAGCTCGCACGGCAGCACGCCCTCCCTCCGAAGCCTGCACCCTGAACGAGGCCTTAGCCCTGTTCCCCTGCCCCTTTCTGTTTAATAGATTGGTCCTCAGCCTGTTCCTGTCTGTCACAGAAAGTGTGCTTTCTTTTCCTAACAAGCAGCCTAAGTGAGTACACTCTACATCCATTCCTCCCTCTGCAAAGGCAATCCTTTTTTACCTTCCTCTCTGAGAAGCTCTCTCACAACGCAGAACACCTTCCCATCATTAGGTCACTCTCCTGCCAAAAGAAATCTGCCAAGTATATCCTTGTGCAAGTACTTTTATTTCTGTTAACTCCCCCAATAAAGTTGAAGAAAATAGAAGGACTTTGTGTGCTTTAAAAAAGGGGACGAGTTAAGCTATCTGGACTTATTCACATGCAACATATGACCCTGGGTCCAGAACAATGTACAAGAACATATACAATACTCCAACTGTTTCTGTACGTTTCTCCTACATATCAATTAAATTGTAAGCTCCTTGGAGCAGGGACTCCTCTTCCTAAATGTTACGTTTGTCTGAAGCACTTATTCCCATGACCTGTTATTTATATCTATTTATTATTTGTTATTTATATGATTACCACGTGTATTACTACTGTGAAGCGCTATGTACATTAATGGTGCTATATAAATAAAGACATACATACAACCCCAAAATTGTACATTTGTTATAGCGCAAGAATGTAAAAAACAGTATAAATGCTGTAACATGGGAGAAACTCCCTCTATTTTGTTTTATCCCAAATGAAAGTGCTCCACAGCCTACCACGAGATTGACTAAAGCAGAGTCTTGCCCCTTTTTATACAAATGTAAAAAAAGAACAAGCTCCCCCTGAGAGGGACCGGTGTACTTTCAGCTTTGGGAACCTGATGGTTTTCACGTTACTTAAAGGTTTTTGAAGTGAAACTTCTTTGGTGGCACCTACTGAGTTTTGATGGGGAAAATCTCATTGATGGTAACGAAAAAATGTCATGGGTTATTGATGGACGCGCAAGTGCAGAAGCAGACGAAACGTCCATTGCAGCCCGCGCATGCGCAGAAGTGGCTGTTGCTGCTAGCGCATGCGCAGAGTCTGGCAACGCCACAGGGTGCACATGCGCAGAGGCCAGGAACACACAAACACACACCTGTATAACAGTAGACAGGCTGTGTCACACACACACAGATCTGTATAACAGGGGACAGGCTGTGTCACACACACACAGATCTGTATAACAGGGGACAGGCTGTGTCACACACACACACAGATCTGTATAACGGGACAGACTGTGTCACACACAGATCTGTATAACGGGACAGGCTGTGTCACACACACACACACACACACACACACACACACACACACACACACACACACACACACACACACACACACACACACACACACACACACACACCTGTATAGCAGAGGCAGGCAGTGTCACACATAGATCTGTATAACGGGACAGGCTGTGTCACACACACACATACACACACACACAGATCTGTATAACAGGGGACAGGCTGTGTCATACACAGATCTGTATAATAGGGGACAGGCTGTGTCACACACAGATCAGTATAACAGGAGACAGGTTGTGTCACACACAGATCTGTATAACGGGACAGGCTGTGTCACACACACACACACACACACACACACACACACACACACACACACACACACACACACACACACACACACACACACACACACACACACACAAAAGGAATTTCCAGTGAGTATAAATATAGAAGTGCTGATAGCAAAACTTTTTAAAATCTATCATTTATCAGAAAAAAACAGAAGTGAAAAAGATAAACATATAACACATGAGTTGTATATAGATTCATATAATATAGTAACTGTAATAATTATAAAAACAAAAACAGGGGTGTGTGCCGAGCACGCGCATTCTAAGTCAAACTTCTTTACGTTTTGTCACTGAAATTGTGTGTTGATTTGTATGATTTACATTGAATTAAATACTTTTCTGAGCAACGGCATTTAGATGCTTTACAATTCAAAATATATGTATCTGACTTTAGTTATCATAAGTCAATTATATCACGTATTCCAAGTGATAGTATGGAAATTTCAAAACAAAAATAAATAAAATAAATTATACTTTCAAATCTCTTTCATTGAATTAAATCACCTTCGCAAATACAATATCTGTGACAAAACACAAAGAAGTTTCACTTACAATGTGCGTGCTCAGCACACACAACTTTTTTTTTATCCTCCTTTTAGAGTTGCCCAGCTGCATCGTTAACAAAGCGCTGTGACATCACCGCCCTGCTGCTTCCACCTTACCCGGCCCTCTCACCTCTTCTCCGTGTAGACACCTGGATTTAAAGGGGCAATTAGCTCCGAGGCCATTATTCATCCTCGGTCTTTCCTAACTCCCCCGCCAAGAGGCGGTGGAAAAGGAGACATCGCGATGAGTGAGCGGAGGAAAGACAGGCTTTTGTATAGCAGGAATGGGCCGGGGAGGAGGGCGCTTGGCACTGCATGGCTAAGGGGGAGGGGGGCGCATCACCTCTTGATTATAACGTGCCCCCTTCACCCTGATACTAGCGCCTAGATGTGCATCTGCTCCCTACGGTGAGAGAAGGGGACTCCTCATACTGACCAATTCCCCCTATGTGTTATACGGAGAGTCTCTCACAAGACTCGGTGTTGGTTAGTTTGGGATCTGGTTGCTTTTTTTTCTATGGAGAGGAATTCTTGTTGCAGGAAACAATATGGCTTCTGGGTCAGCTTCAATCTAGCAGGTCAGCCTCAATCTAGCAGGTCAGCCTCAATCTAGCAGGTCAGCCTCAATCTAGCAGGTCAGCCTCAATCTAGCAAGTCAGCAGAAATCATCTTTCTTTTGGTCACAATTCCCCTGTTTGGGTGACCTCAATGGCCATCCTTTTTTTCCTTTTCTTTCTGATGTACAAAAAACTCGAAATAACTTAGGTTTCAAGCAAATCCCAAACCTGATATTAGTGCAATTCAACAATAACATGATTATGTAAAAAAAATATATCAAATCAAAATCCTGGGGGTCGCTGCCTAGCATTCTAGAATGAAATCAAATAACCCGAAATATTGCATTGACACAGTGATTTATGGTGTAAATAAAAAACTTACTTAACTAATGTACATAGTCCAATAAGTGTAATAAAAGGAAGACATGTGGCAGCTGCAAAGTGCCAATTATGATGGAGAGCAAATTACATTACTGTTCCACGACCAGTCACTTCGGTAGAGTCTGATCTGGTGGCTGCAACTGCCCCCCTAATTAATAAAGCGAGTTAGATCCAACTGGTCACCAGAAGTCCTTCAGTTGATTGGTAGAGTGTGAGAAGTAGTACCATGCCTCATAGAATAAGGGGTGCAAGACTAAGTCATTTCCAACTTGGACCATCAGGGACATTTACTTGTACACGTTACAAACACAATTGGGGTTTCCAGGCAACGACATTGTCAATAATATTTTTGTAGAAACCTCTGGCCAAAGTTCTGTAGAAATCTGCAATTCTGTAGAAATATGTCAGTTTAGCAAGAATCTCCACCCTTCCACATAGTCTATTTCCGCCTCTATACCAGTGTACTAGGGTGAAACTGAGCCTTTTCGGAGTCTTCCTCTGGGATTCTGTGCACCTTGCACGCTCGCTCACTGTAGGAATGAGGTGGGTATTCATGAGGCAGGTGGTTCCTCTGAAAGTCGCGTACAGTTTTGATGTAGAGGGCGCACAAGATGGCACTTGGGAGATACACACACGCGGCAATAAGACCGAATAAGGCCACGGCCGCGTCCCCTCCCTGTACTTCACAGTTCATCCAGGTGTAGCCCCGGCCTGCGTAGAGCCGCTCTCTTGTCTTGCAAGTGTCAGTGGAATTCACCATCTTGATAAAGTGCAGGTAAAGACCGACTGCAACAATGTAACCTATGCAAGCTATTGAATCAAAAACCAGTTCTGCAAAGAGGATTCGGATAGATACCCTATGTATGGGTTTAGCCCCCAAAATAAGGAAACTAATTGTAAGCACACAGAGCACGGTGCTGAAGGCTACTCCACCATAGACTCCAGGGGCTCTCATCTGACTGTAGAGCATATCTATCTCCCTCACCTGCTTCAGTTCGTTGCCTTCAAATGGGCTGTATGCTGTATCAATGCTGAAGGAGCTAAAACCAGCTGAAGAAGTATACCCGGTGATCACTGCGTAGGAAGCAATTATACAGATCAGGACCAGCAGACCTGCTGTGATTTCCACAAACTGCAGAACTCCTAGAAACAGGAAAAAAAGAAATACCATTAGTCTTGTATATATGGAAAAAATGTAGCTGAGGTACGTGTAACCCATAGAGCATCTCGTGTGACTCATGCACTGGATTGCTGGAAGTACAATGAAGTGCCCTGCTGACTTCCAATCAGTAGCATAGCCTGGGCCTAGGGCCTTACTGTAAAAGGACTTAATTAAAAGTCATTAGGTCCCTGCTACTGCCACTATGTCATGGTTCGGAGTTGTGCGGTACATAACAATTTTAAGGCACGTCTCTATCTGCGAAAAATCAACAAACCTGGGAAAGACGTGCAAATGGAAATGTGCTCCTTAAATAATCTAATCAGGGGTTTGTTTTATCTTAGACTTTGCTGGCATTTTTTGTTACCCTCCCTTGGTCATGGCCTCTCCATTGGAATTTGACCATTTCTTTTTCTATCCCAAGAAGAACAAACAATAAAAACGAACATATTAAAAACCTTGGGTTCCCTATAGCAATGATCTGTAAAATACCAAACAAGCAGACACACCAACCATACACATTTATATTTAAAAAAGTAGTGCAAAACACGATTACACCCTTCAGACAAAATTAGATATTGGCTTTATATCCAAGAAACACCATCAGGGAAGCGGACATGAACACGGTAATTGGCTGAAGACCAGCAGGCAGGGGATTTCCCTATTAAGCACAGAATCACATACAGGCGTCCCTGTATTAAAAGCCCAGCCCTACTAAAGAACAATACATTAGTGGTTTCATAATATCAACTGCACAATTAAAAAAAAAAAGATTCACAAAATGTGTAGTACCTAGTGCTTTAGAGGCTGGTGAGAAGGCAGCTCCTTAAAATCACATTCAAATGAACAGGCGTTTAGCGGTGCTAAACCTTAGCGGGGGCAGGAGGGGAAAGCATCCGGCGGCAAGCTGCACCCACCCGGTCAAGGTAAGTCACTGTCACCCACCCAGTCACTGTCAAGCACCCAGTCACTGTCACCCACGCAGTCACTGTTTCCCACCCAGTCACTGTCTCCCACCCCGTCACTGTCACCCACCCCGTCACTGTCACCCACCCCGTCACTGTCACCCACCCCGTCACTGTCACCCACCCAGTCACTGTCACCCACCCAGTCACTGTCTCCCACCCAGTCACTGTCACCCACCCAGTCACTGTCACCCACCCAGTCACTGTCACCCACCCAGTCACTGTCACCCACCCAGTCACTGTCCCCCACCCAGTCACTGTCTCCCATTCACCCACCCATCGTCATTCACCCAAGGGGGAGAGTAATGTGAGCTGCAAGGGGGGAGAGTGATGTGAGCTGCAAGGGGGGAGAGTGATGTGAGCTAAAGGGGGGCGAGGGATGTGAGCTAAAGGGGGGAGAGGGATGTGAGCTGCAAGGGGGAGAGTGATGTGAGCTGCAAGGAGGTAGAGTGATGTGAGCTGCAAGGGGGAGAGGGATGTGAGCTGCAAGGGGGAGAGGGATGTGAGCTGCAAGGGGGGAGAGGGATGTGAGCTGCAAGGGGGAGAGGGATGTGAGCTGCAAGGGGGGAGAGGGATGTGAGCTGCAAGGGGGAAGAGGGATGTGAGCTGCAAGGGGGAGAGGGATGTGAGCTGCAAAGGGGGAGAGGGATGTGAAGTGCAGGGGGGTGGGATGTGTGTGGTGTGCAGGGGGGTATTGTGTGTTTGATGTGGAGGGGGGGTATTATGTGTGTGGGTGAGGGGGAGAGATGGGGGTATGAGAGATAGATAGGGAGTATCGCAAAGGTTGATAGTGTTGGGTTCTGGGGGAGATATGAGGATGATGATGAGAGGTGCTGGGGGAGATATGATGATGATGATGATGATGATGATGATGATGATGATGATAGGTGCTGGAGGAGAGATGATGATGATGATGATGATAATAGGTGCTGGAGGAGAGATGATGATGATGATGATGATGATGATGATGATGATGATGATGATGATGATGATGATGATGATGATGATTTTACCCGTGCGGCCCAATTTTTTTTCCCTTGGAGCAGTTCTTCCCTTCGCACTTTACGAGTTGTGCAGGCCTGCCATACACCATCATGCGGGAGACTCAGGAGTCCTGTTGCCAACAGGTGCACCACCAGACACATCCATGTAATGGGGACCGGTTAGACCACAGGGGCCAATGTGAGATTGGATGGGTCCGACTGGTTCAGAAAAACCGTTACATTTATCTCATCTCTTGCATGATAAAATGCTCTTTTTATAATAAACACATTATTTTCTTTAATTATCTTTGTACTTATTGCATGAGCCCTGCTATCATGTACCAGACGGTCCCTTCATTTCATTACTAGCTAAAGAAAAAAGGCATTTTTATATTGCGGCTTTAACTCTGAAGACCTGAAACAAATTTCTCTAAGTCTAAGGCTGCGGCCATGGTGCGGGCACGGGCGACGGTGCGCGCGGCTCTAACAAAATGCAGGGAATCTATGGGGGCGGCCATAGTGCACACGCGAGGAAGCGCAACGGAGCGACTGATTTTTTCAGCCGGCAAAAGACTTTGATTTGGTCGCGCGACGGCCGGGTCACAAGCGCGGTTCAGCCAATGAGGGCAAGCCGCTCTCACGTGACATCACGGCCACGCCTCCACCACGCCTCCCCATCGCACACATCATAAAAATCCCAAAGGCTACGGATCGCTCAAGCTACTGGTGCGCGCCACTCCGTAGCGCGCGTGCGTACTATATCCAAGGCCTAAGACATGCAGACAAACCAGCACAGACCTCCCACGTTCTTTCTCTTGGATAAATGCAATGTAAAATGCAACCGTAAACTCTATATTAAGGAAGCAGCATTAACGTCACATTTTAAAGCCGATAATGTCCATATGTTAAACTGACAACATGTTACTAAAAATCCGGCCATACAAACACCTATATTACTTTACTTGAGACAATTGAACTTTCGAGACAGGGAGAACATACAAAACAAAACAAATGTCAGCGACGGGTGAAATATCGCAAAGTCTTTATTTCAGGGAGGTAGTTGCCACGCGCTATTAAAATCTAAATTCAACTAAATAATGAGGTCTGAGATCCTTGTACTGTAGCTTATATTGGGTCACATGATTGAGACAAGGTGATATAACATTCAAGATGTGCAAAATGTTTGCTAAAGTTTGTAAACCTGCTGAAATGTGCCCTTTTTTTTGCTTGTTTTTTTTTGCAAGAAAGTTCACCAAAAATGTTTTTCCATATCAATATGCAGGTCTCCTCACTGCAAATACAGGTCACACGAGCCTTTATAACCTGCCCTTTTGGCAAAATTCTGGATAACAGTGGTGAAATTTCAATAAAACATTGAGCCATTTGACAGTTTAATTAATTAAAACATGAATTAAAATAAAATAAAAAGTGAAACGTTTTGCAAACCACGTAACGAAAGGGGTAGGCAGCACTCAAATGGACAAAAACCCGGATGCAGGGTGCAAAAGGAACAAAGAGGACCCTAATTCTTCCCAAATAATAACCAAAATATAAAATTATATAAATGCACTAATATCAAATTACTAATATCTAATCGTCAAAGTCCTCAAAACGTGAAACGCCAGCTCTCACTCTCTCACGCTGCTTCACCCAGGGGTTGCTTATATACCTTATGCCCCCTATATCCCTCCCGACCCCCTTGTTTCCCCAACCCCACTTCCCCATTGTGATTTTCCCTGTCTTTTCCTCTTCCCCTGTGTTTCCCCACATTGTATGCATTTACAGGGTAATTGTTGTACTTGTGTGATTTTGCTTCCCCAGATTCATCCAGTTCTGTTATGGGTTAACACACATGATCAGGCACTAACTTCTATTGATTGGATGGATGTTAATGCCCATTTGGGTGCTTTAACCTGTAATGGAGCTTGATGAATAACTCCCTTTATATCTTTACTATCATATCTTGTTATGTACCTGCTGGCTTGCTTCACTTTTTTCAAGGTTGTTATCTCTCTTACACTGCCCTTACCTCTGCAATTCCTCCCCCCCCACTCCCCCGCTATCTATGGACACCCTCTCTTCCCCATCTCCAAGATACACACAAAAAGTTACCTTTTTATAAAGAAGCATTTGTATAATGCTGTAAAATGACCACATGGCCTCCTGCATACACACTTACCTTCTTAACATAGCCATATAAAGTTAACCTAACCCTATTTGTATTCCCTTTGTCTGTGTATATGTCTCAAAACACACCAGGTACATTGTAAGCTTTTCTGGCCAGCGACTAATTTCACCCAATGTTTACTTTAATGTATTAGTCTTCCCTCTATGTTGTGTAAATTATCTCTGTATAGCGCTGTATACACTGACTGACACCATTTAGATACAAATAAACCAATACAATATGTTACTATCATTGTGTAAAGAACCGTCAAAGTTCATCAGTCAACAACAATTTCAAAGCCACTGTTTGAACCACTGGTCGAAGTAGGGTAGGGAACACCATTTTGTTTAATGAAAGGATCTTTCCTTTTCTGGTCTTGTTGTATGTATGTATGTATGTATGCATTTCTTTATTTATAAAGCACCATTAATGCACATAGCGCTTCACAGCAGTAATACATGTGACAATCATACAAATAACAAATAATACAAATACTGTAACACATAATGGGAATAAGCGCTTCAGGCATAAAAGTGACTTAGGAAAAGGAGTCCCTGCCTTGAAGTGCTCACAATCTAATTGGCAAGTAGGAAGAACGTACAGAGACGTTCTGAAGGTATTCTGGAGGCCAGGGTCATGTGTAAGATGATTAGCCCAGATAGTTTCAACTCGGCCCTCTTTTCAAAGCACAAGTCCTGTATCTTTTCTTCACTTTATTTGGGGAAAGCAGCATAAAAGACAGACACTTGTGAAGAGATGTTGGTGTTTAGATAATGTCTCTCAGTGGGTGCTTTGTAGTTAAGGACAGGTGAAAAGGGTAATCCTGCCACTAGAGCAGTTACAGCAGGTACTCACTCAGCCAGTGGTGAAGGTGGAAAAGGAAGTCCCAATGTATGCTGGGTAGCAAGATAGCCTGGGGACAGACCATCTGTGGGCAGAGCAGAGGGGGAGAAAGCAGACTAGCCCATTTGTGAGAAAGGCTGGGGTTGCTATAGCAACTCACTGAAATGTCTAAGGAAACCACAACATGTAGCAATAATGTTGCATTTCTGATACAGCAAGCTGCTGGGACAGGGGAAATAACACTGTGTCTATCACACGGGCACAGTGTGTGTGCACAGAGCAAAACACATGCAGCTGGAAATGAGAAACTGACGGGCAGAACTGCAAGGAAGGGGGGGGGGGGTGAAACAGAAATGTAGTTCTTGTTCCATGACACTCCCCGTCTGGTATCTGGAGATACCACTATATTCTAGATATATGTGGAACATATGTGCAATATAACATAACATAACAGTGCAAAGTTCATGTCCACATAACGAGGTGATACCGGCCGGTACCACCGGCGTTGAAATCCCTTGGCAAAGTCTTTTAGCAAAGGATGTTGGGTGGATGAACCGGTCCAGGTTAGCTGGGTTCACCGCAATGTCTTTCTGTGAAAGTCTCTGGCACTGTTTCCTTTCAACTTCATGAGAGAACAGTACCTTTGACTCTGTAATTTTCTCTACAGAGTGCATCACCTCGTGGATGTGCCAGTCGTGGTAGTTTGTCACCCTATCACCTGGCGTTTGGCGGAAGGAGATGGCCTTTGGCTCCTTGCAGAAGCGGATCAACGCCCCTGGAAGACTGGTTGTCAAGTCTGGTCCAGTGAGTAGTGCCCCGTTGGGAGAGGCTTCCTGGTGCTGAGCATTGGAGCTGAACATTACCCAGATCTGGCTGGGTTTCCGGCGGTGGTGAACACCAGATGATGGGAGGTGCCAACATTTTTTACCTTCCTTCAGTGAAGGCGCTGGCTCTGCGTGTCCGCTAAGGAATCTCTTCCGCGTGAAGACCACAATTTGATTCTTGGTCTCCGGCTCCCTTTGTGGGTAGCGGCGGAGCGAAGTGAGCCAAGAGATGGCAAGTTCTCTATTGTTCGGGAGGCGTCTTCTTGGTGAACGGAATGGTAGTGGGTTCACCCAACTGCCCGGTCCGTCTTTGACAAGCTCCTTGACTGTTAACCTCGGGAATCCTCTATCTTACCTCGATGGTGTTTGCTTGTCGTCGTCCCTTGTTGTCTGGAACGCTGTGCATCGTAGGTCATCGGTGCATTTCTCTTGCACGAGAACATCTCCACGTAATTTGGTGAAACGCTTTTGTGTCTCTTTGTTGACTGCCCTCAGGAGGTTGTTCTCTCCTTGGACACGACGAAAAACAAATCTCTTTTGCCCTTGTAAGTCCCTTTGTGAAATGTCTTTGCGACTGTCTCTTTTTTGACGTGTGAGAGGACAGTCTTTTTGACACTGTGGCTTCACCTGTAGGGCGCAATCTTTTGCGGCTATGCCAGCCGTGACAGCTGGCTGCTTTATTGCTTGATACTCTGTGGAGAGAAACGACTGTACGTCTTAGCCGTGCCATTGCTCGCAAGAGGATCGTCCGATTGTTGGTCTTTTGGACGATCCCTTTCTCAGTCACCTTTGGGAGGTTACTTTCTTCCTTCAGTGGAGTCGACTCGTCATCCTTGGATATCTGAACCGATAAGCATCCTAGGCCATTGTCACATCCCCCCGATGTGAGGATGTTTTTGTTGATCTCAGGGGTATGACCTTGTCTTTTCTCTTCACTTGGCCCTTCTGTCAGTTTGGGTCGTGGGAGGCACGTCCGTCCTGTGGACCGAGATGGGTGTTTGGGTGTTACCGTATCTCGCCACTGGTCTCTCAGTCCTCATGCTGCTTGCACTGTGTGTGGTTTGCGCACCTAAGATGAAACTTCGATCGTTCCTTGTCCTTGCCGCTTCGCGGATGAAGCTCAAGAAGAATGAGAATGGGGGGAAGGCGACTTTCTTTTCCCTTTTGTATTTGGAGCCTTGTGAAATCCATTTTTCTTGGAGGTTGTAGGGTAGCTTCTCCAAGATGGGTCTCACTCCACGAGCTGAGTCCAAGACGTTGAGACCTGTTAAGGAATGGTCTTTCCTTGCAAACTCCAGCTCTTGCAGCAGGTCCCCGAGCTCTCATAATTTCGAGTAGTCTTTAGTTGTGATCTTGGGAAAGCTGTCGACTCTTTTGAAGAGCAAATCCTCGACTGCTTCGGGGCTACCGTAGCACTCTTCTAGCCTTTCCCACACTAAGTCAAGACCTACTTGGGGTTGGTTCGCGTTTGCCGCCCGAAGACTCTTCGCGTGCTCCCTGGATTAGTTCCCCAGGAACTTGAATAGCAGGTTGAGCTCTTCCCTTGCTGAGAAGTCCAAGCTGTTGATTGCGTCTTTGAATGTGAACTTCCACGTCCAGTAGTTCTCAGGGCGGTCGTCGAAGCTGATGAGTCCTGCTTGCACCAGGTCACGCCGGATCATGTACTTGGCTATGTCTGTCAGGCCTGAGGCCTCGGCGTGTTGGTCGCGTTCTGAGGTAGTTGCTGGGAGGGTCTGTGCGGTCGCCTCTTTCTTGGCATGGACGCGTGATGGCTGCTGGCCAGTGTGAGGGGCTGTGTTCTCCCGTGTGGGTGTACCTGGATTGCGAGCCTGTTGTGGTGTATCCGTGTGCGCGCTGGCGTGTGGATCACTGTTGCGGCTGTGGCTATCCCAGGCAGCATGTCCCACTGAAGGAACAGCACCTTCTCCTCGTGGAGCTAGCAAGTCTTCGGTGTCTGTGGAGTCACTCCCTCCATGTTGAGATGGCGCGTTGGTGTTTACACTGAAGAGGCTCCTTACGTAGTCTTCAGTGCGTTGGATTGGATCCTCTGAGGCTATCCGTCTGTACGGTTGCTCCCCGCCGTCGTGTCTCGCAGCTGCTTCTAAGACTTCGGCTTGGGCTATGGCGGCAGCGGCGTCCTCCTCTTTGCTTAGAGCTTCTAGATCCGCGTCCAATTCGGCCTTTTTACGTGCAGCGGCGGCGGCATTGGCAGCGGCGGCGGTAGCAGCGGCAGTGTTCTGCTCCTCCTCTTCTATGTGCGCTCTTTCTGCTCTTACGGCTGCCTCTCTCCGACCATATTCTATGCTGTGCAGAGGGTGGACTCAAAAAGACAGGGAAGGCAATCAAGGCTCTGTGTGTTATGGACTTTCTGTCTGCAAAGCTGCGTGTGCAGTGTAAGCTGCTTGCTGCTTTTCAGTCTGCAGAGACTGCTTTGTGTTATCATAAAGTCTAGAGTAGCAGCTCTTGTAAGTGTCTGTAAGGCACACGGTATCCTTTTCACTATTCTGGAGGCCAAGATCATGTGTAAGATGATTAGCCCAGATAGTTTCAACTCGGCCCTCTTTTCAAAGCACAAAAAGTCCTGTATCTTTTCTTCACTTTATTTGGGGAAAGCAGCATAAAAGACAGGCACTTGTGAAGAGATGTTGGTGTTTAGATAATGTCTCTCTGTGGGTGCTTTGTAGTTAAGGACAGGTGAAAAGGGTAATCCTGCCACTAGAGCAGTTACAGAAGGTACTCACTCAGCCAGTGGTGAAGGTGGAAAAGGAAGTCCCAATGTATGCTGGGTAGCAAGATAGCCTGGGGACAGACCATCTGTGGGCAGAGCAGAGGGGGGAAAAGCAGGCTAGCCCATTTGACTGAAATGTCTAAGGAAACCACAACATGTAGCAATAATGTTGCATTTCTGATACAGCAAGCTGCTGGGACAGGGGAAATAACACTGTGTCTATCACACGGGCACTGTGTGTGCACAGAGCAAAACACATGCAGCTGGAAATGAGAAACTGACGGGCAGAACTGCAAGGAAGGGGGGGTGAAACAGAAATGTAGTTCTTGTTCCATGACAGAAGGTGTTCTGTTAAGTGCTTCTGTAAGGGGTCAAGGTCGTTGTATGAGGTGTAAAGTATCAGCCACAGAGCTAATCATATTCTTCGATAAGCAGGTGTGTTTTAAGATGGATCTTAAAGGTTGATAGAGAGGGTGCTAGTCGGGTAGTGATGGGGAAGGGCATTCCAGAGGTGTGGGGCAGTCAGTGAAAAAGGTATAATGTGAGAGAGGCTTTAGACACAAAAGGGGTAGAGAGAAGACATACTTGAGCAGAACGCATGAGTCGGGATGGTGTAAAGCGAGAAATTATGGCTGAGATGTAAGGAGGAGCAGAAGAGTGTATAGCTTTAAAAGTGAGGAGGAGAATTGAGTGTGTGATCCGGGATTTGATAGGAAGCCAGGAGAGCGATTTCAGCAGGGGAGACTCTGAGACAGATTTAGGAACGAGTAGAGTGATTCTGGCAGCAGCGTTTAGGATAGATTGTAGGGGAGACAGATGAGAGGCAAGAAGGCCGGACAGCAGGAGGTTACAGTAGCCGAGACGGGAGAGAATGAGGGCCTGAGTCAGAGTTTTAGCAGTGGAGCAACAGAGGAAAGGGCGTATCTTTGAAATATTGCGGATGAAAAAAAACAACAGGTTTTAGCTACCTTTTGAATGTGAGGTGAGAATGTGAGAGAGGAGTCGGGTGTGACCCCTTAGGCAGTGTGCTTGTGCAACTGGGTGTATGATGGTGCTTCCACCAGGACTGTAGAAGGAGGTAGTAGGGCCAAGGTTGGGAGGAAATATGAGGAGCTCCATTTTTGCCATGTTAAGTTTAAGTCGGCGGAAGGCCATCCAGGATGATATAGTGGAGAGACATTATAAAACATAATATATTAGTAGAAACATAGTATTTAGAATTTGATGGATTACAACATTATGGCACTCCTGCCATTGCTTTGGACAATCTATTAATGTGTTTGGTATGCAGAACACCATTTACACTCAATTGATTGAATTCCTGCACAAAATCGCAACACAAGTAATTTCCTAAAGGAAACTTGAGGATCAGTTTGTTGCTGGCAAATACCAGTTGACAATTTTTGAACAGCAATAACTCAGTTAGGTATGTGCATACGGTCGATACCAAATGTAGACTTTCCCTTATGTGACAATTACTACTACTTTAGAGAATAGTCAAAAATGAATAATTTAGTATGACATCATATTTTCCTCTTCTGCAATGTTTGTGCGCATGGACTTTAGCACCTCTCAGTTTCCATTGGGGTTTCTTCTGGAAATACAGCACCCGTTTGCACTGATTCAGCAATCGGGGCTTCCAGTGTGTTTCTTTCAGAGGTAGTTTTCTTCAGCATGAGCCCTACGACCACAGCACTTGCAATGTACAACACCACCAGCATCATAGCAAATACACACACAGCAACCTCTGTCCCCAGGATGTCACAGTTCACAGAGTTGAAGCCGTGACGGCTGTAGAGAGCCTCCCTTTGTTTGCACATCTCAGTGCCATTGATCTGTTTGATAAAGTGAATGTATATTCCAATGCTTATAATATAGGTGACAGCAGATACTACATTCAGAACTTCCTCGGCTAGCAGGAGCTTCCTGTTCTGCACAACACTGGACATGCAATGGGCTGCCAAGAATGACAAGGTTAGGGTGAGCAGGAGAAGGCCGATGCCAGCAGCACAATAAACAGTGGGCAACTTCATTCTATTGTACTGCACATCCAGCTGCGTTATCTGGTTCACTTCATCACCCTGAAATCCGCTCATAGAATAGCCCATGCTGTAATAGTAAGAACTGCCGAATCCCCCAATGCTGGAAAAGCCAGCTGAAGCACTTTGGGTAGCTGAGGCACATACCAAGACAAGCAAGTTTAGGAATATCTCCACAAGCTGCAGCAGACCTGCAAAAAGCCAAAGCACAAGCAATTAAAGCCGTAATACTAGCAGAACAATGTTATAAGGCCTTTTTTGTTACAACAATGCTCAGTTTTTTAAATCCGGTTGTGGTGGTGGGGAGAATTCCTGCTAAGATAGAAATAGCTACTCATTGAGATAACATTTCTATTAACACAGTCATTATTTTATGCTTCCAGTGGGCAACCTATATTCTACTTTCATCTAGGTGTTTTTCCTAACCCATTCTATTCCAGCCCAACAACAACACCTGCTTTGCATTACTAGCTCCCAGAATCCCTTTTCCCTACTCCCCAATTCAAACCAACTACGAAAGTTTCTTTAAATCCTGTCCAAACTAGGCAGCAGGTGGGTTCTAAAAGGTATCTAAAGTAATCAACTTCAACAAGTCAAGAGAGCTTTATCTAGAAGTGTAAATGTAACCCTCTTTTGTTGCAGAGCAGATAGCATGTTAATGCATTGCCAGTTCTTCCTACAGTGAAGGGATTATATTCCTGTCTGTGTCACAGACAGGTGATAGAAGATGAAAAGAGCACTTCGGTAATGCAATGTTGGGTGCTGACTGGGGCATGGACGTAACATAAAGGAGAAAGCACTCTTGTGGTCTTTAGCCAACAGTGTTTTATTAATCAGGGGTCGACATTTCGGTCCTTACCTTTGGACCTTTTTCTGCAGATCACGGTATTATTGCCATTCAAGTCAGTTGCAGTTTTAGTTTTGGAACATATTAAATGAGACCCTTTCTCAAAAGGTCCGATGTAAGGACCAAAATGTTGATCAATGATAATAAAACCCTGTTTGTACAATGCCATGAGAGTGCTTTCTCCTGTATTATACGTGTTGCAGACAGGAAGAGATGGGATTTAAAGAGGCAACCCATGCGTGATATATATATATATATATAGATATATATATATCTATATATATATATATATATATATATATATACAGTGCTCGACAAACCCGGTCGCCAACTCGCCAGCTGCGATCGGATATTGGCTCGTGGCCAGTAGCTTTTCCCTTGCTCTGCAAAAACAAAATCCCCTGCTCGAAAAAAAAAAAAAAAACCCTCTGGCTGTGACGCGGCTTGGAGTTGCCAAGACTTCAAACCGCCCTTCCTTCTCTGCACGGGTAAGTAATGGGGGGGAAGTGGGGGGGTTGGGAGTGCGCGTGCGCATCTGCTGCTCCTCCTCCTCATATATATCCTCCTGCATAATTGTGTCACCTCCTACTTACAAGACCTGCACTGATCCGGTCATGGAGAGGATTGTGGACAGATGCTTGAGGTGGGGGGAATTTAATGCACTTTAATAAATATTTATATATACTGTACACTGATACATCCGGTCCCCGGCGCTCCCGCTGCCGCGTGGGAGGTAGCAGAGGTGTTTCTCCACCCTCCCTCCGGCGTTCCCGCTGTCCGCGCGAGTCGGGTGTTTCTCACCCCAGCCCTCCAGCGCTCCCGCTTTCAGCGTGGGTCGGGTGTTTCACCCCCCCTCCCGCCCCCCCCACCCTCCGGCGCTCCCGCTGCCCGCGCAGCTCGGGTGTTTCTTTATCTAACCCCCCCTCCCCCCGCGCTCCCGCTGCCCGCGCGGGGCGGGAGGTAGTAGCGGGGTGTTTCTCCGTCCCATCCTGTGTGTGTGTGTGTGTATGGGAGAGAGAGAGTGAGTATGTGTGTGTATGGGAGAGAGAGTGTGTGTGTGTGTATGGGAGAGAGAGAGTGTGTGTGTGTGTGTTTGGGAGAGAGTGTGTATGGGTATGAGAGTGTGTGTGTATGGGTATGAGAGAGAGTGTGTGTGTATGGGTATGAGAGAGAGTGTGTGTGTGTATGGGTATGAGAGAGAGTGTGTGTGTGTATGGGTATGAGAGAGAGTGTGTGTGTGTATGGGTATGAGAGAGTGTGTGTGTGTATGGGTATGAGAGAGTGTGTGTGTGTATGGGTATGAGAGAGTGTGTGTGTGTGTGTGTGTGTGTGTGTGTGTGTGTGTGTGTGTGTGTGTGTGTGTGTGTGTGTGTGTGTGTGTGTGTGTGTGTGTGTGTGTGTAAGAGAGAGAGAGAGAGACCGTGTAGGACACCAGAGGTACCCTTCACCCAGTCAGTCATCCCACTCCCCTGCCCAGTCAACCAACCCAGTCAGACACCCCGTCACCCCATCCCCCCAATCACCCCAATCACCCCACCCAGTCACCCCCCAATCACCTTACCGTCACCCTCTCTCCGTCTCTCTCCGTCTGTCTCTCTCACCCTCCCCCTCTCTCCGTCTGTCTCTCTCACCCTCCCCCTCTCTCACCCTCCCCCTCTCTCCGTCTGTCTCTCTCACCCTCCCCCTCTCTCCGTCTGTCTCTCTCACCCTCCCCCTCTCTCCGTCTGTCTCTCTCACCCTCCCCCCTCTCCGTCTGTCTCTCTCACCCTCCCTCTCTCTCCGTCTGTCTCTCTCACCCTCCCCCTCTCTCCGTCTGTCTCTCTCCCCCTCCCCCTCTCTCCGTCTGTCTCTCTCCCCCTCCCCCTCTCTCCGTCTGTCTCTCTCACCTTCCCCCTCTCTCCGTCTGTCTCTCTCACCCTCCCCCTCTCTCCGTCTGTCTCTCTCACCCTCCCCCTCTCTCCGTCTGTCTCTCTCACCCTCCCCCTCTCTCCGTCTGTCTCTCTCCCCCTCCCCCTCTCTCCGTCTGTCTCTCTCACCCTCCCCCTCTCTCCCCCTGTCTCTCTCCCCCTCGCCCTCTCTCCGTCTGTCTCTCTCACCCTCCCCCTCTCTCCGTCTGTCTCTCTCCCCCTCGCCCTCTCTCCGTCTGTCTCTCTCACCCTCCCTCTCTCTCCGTCTGTCTCACTCACCCTCCCTCTCTCTCCGTCTGTCTCACTCACCCTCCCTCACCCTCCCTCACCCTCCCTCACCCACCCTCCCTCCCTCACCCTCACTCCCTCTCTCTGTCTCACTCCCTCTCTCTGTCTCACTCCCTCTCTCTGTCTCACTCCCTCTCTCTGTCTCACTCCCTCTCTCTGTCTCACTCCCTCTCTCTGTCTCACTCCCTCTCTCTGTCTCACTCCCTCTCTCTGTCTCACCCCCTCTCTGTCTCACCCCCTCTCTGTCTCACCCTCTCTCTGTCTCACGCTCTCTCTGTCTCACCCTCTCTCTGTCTCACCCTCTCTCTGTCTCACCCTCTCACCCCATCCGACTTCCTATTGGCTTATGTGACGCAGGAGATTTAAACTGCAGAAGATACTGGCACCCCCTTTGGAGGCAAGTATCTTTGGCAGCTGGGGGTTAAGCTCCGGAGACACTCTGCTTCAATCCTGTATTAAAAAAATTGAAAGGAAAAACGAAACAGCTTGGATTGCTCCTTTAATGGTGGATACAACACAATTGACCAAATCCAAGCAGGGCTGGCTTGATGTCAGTGCTATTGGTGTGACTGCACCTAGCCCCACACTTACAGAGGCCCCGCGCTCTTCCCAGCCCAATTTCAGTAATCACATGTTAATGTTGTGCTGGTTAATTTAACCACCACAACATTTAAACTGTGATTGCCGATGCCTCTGCAAGTGCCGGCATCTCCTTCTTCTACCATGTGACAAGGTGTTGCCATGACAATGTGCAGTCACATGAGCCGCACCGCCATGGCATCGCGTCACATGAAGCGAGGGCGGGCAAGAGGCCCCGCGTATCACGTGATGTTAAGGTGTTGCGTTGCAGCAGAAGATGTCCAGAGCTGGTACGAGACCCCACCCAACTCCCTCTGCATCGAGCCCCGCGAATCTCCCGGCCGGCCTGGAGTTCAAGCAAATCAAATATAAAAATAAATCAGCCAGGATTTATTAACTGCACAGAAAGCATTTGACCATGTATACACTTTATTAGTCTTGTACACTTCCAAGCTTTTATAAGGAACACTATACACATACCACAACTTCAACATGATTACATGAAGATATAAAAGAAAAGGATTAACATGAGTCAAGATCAACAAAGCCTTTCACCGCAATCAAATAATCTATTCCATGAAGCGAGAACACAATCAGAATTAACAAACAATGCCGGAGTCACTGGGAAGACTTTATTTTACCCCAACAAAGGGTTTTTCAGAATGAATGAGATAACACAGCAATGTAAACTAGAAGAACCACCAATACAAAGAAGAGGTCAACAATGACTACATCTTTCAGCAGATATACATTAACTAAAACCTCATAAACAAGTTCCAAATAATAGTTAGTATGGGTTGAATGTTATTTAGAAAAAAAACTATCTTCTGTGTGGTTTGACCAATGCATCCTGCCCACCACCCCACAGTTGTGAATGAGGGTAACTGCAGATCACAGTACTATTGCCACTCAGGTCAGTGGCAGTTTTCGTTTAGGAACATATTGAATGAGGCCTTAAGGACCCTTTTCAATATCCAGAGTTGCTGCTTCGCCATGGCAAGAAGGCCTCTGACTGAGTTCCATTTAGTTGAAAAGAACTCAAGTGTCTTCCCTGCCACAGAACTGGCTCCAGAGGATTAGAGCCTAAAGTACATGTGAAGTGTTACAAACAAGTAAAAAAAAAAAAAAACATCAGAAGATGTACGTTTGGAACTAGCACTAGATAAAATTAAATACATTTGTTTGTGAGGGGTGGGGGAGGGGAAGTCTGAGGAGTATACGAATTTATAGTGAAAATATGCTACACATTGCAAGAAAAATGGCCAAAGAGATTCTCAACTGAATTTCAAGAAACCAAGAAAACACAACCAGCACAATTCATTCCAGGTACACATAAACAGTCACAGATCTCATATTTACTATTTTAAAATAGTACTCGAGGTGAAGATCTGTCACCCTCCATTCACACAACTACATTGTAGATTAGTTTATTATCAGATCACAAATCCTATCAAGTTTTCACTCCTTCATTTTGTTATAATTCAAAAATACTTTACATTTATACCATCGTTTTCATATTAGATTAGATCTTTCAAAAATAAAAACGTATAATAATAATAATATTAGTTTATAAAGCACCAACAGTGCAAAACCATCACAGTATCAAAACTTTTCTAAAGGGAGTTTCAGCCCATTCACACGTAGTAGTCTTTTAGTGAGATCAATTTCACTTTTTAAGATGTAGACGTCAATGGAATTGTACTCTTTACTTACACATGTTGCTTCAGCACAAGTATTATTTCAGGCAACTTAATTTTAGGTATCTTAAAACAAAAAAGTGAAATAAAAAGAGTCAAGACTACATACATAACATCCAGATGTCCATTTGGAAAGCTGCAAATGTTTAAATTAATCTGTTATATTTTTTATTTGTCTCATATTTGACCAACCCAGGCACAGTGCTCGCAGCCTGGGAATAAACTATGAAACACATATTTAAACAAAATACACGACTGAAAGAAAAGAGAACCTAAAACATATACTAAGCGCTCAACCTATTTACATATGCGTGATGCTCAACAAACATAAATGCAGAACAATGCAATAATAACAAATATTGTGAGATGGATTAACCCTAATTGTGCAAGAATAAACCAATAATGCAAAGAGACTCCACAGTCACCAAGAGTGAATGAGGGGGGGGGGGGGGGCTGCCTAGGAATATACAACCAGCCTATCCATGAGGCTAGAGACAAAATAGCAAACAAAGAGAGAAAGTCCTTTGCGCACTACCAGGTACAGTATAATAAACCTGATGGGTAAGTTCCCAGTTCTCTGAATGAAGGAACAGTTCGTAGATCTCACAGATGATCTTTCAGAAATTCTTTGCTGGTGAATGTATATCTGAGATCAGACAAAACAAAAGAACCATTGCGCAGTACTCTCTGATACTGGAGATCACACACGGCTGCTAACTACTTACATGAAAGTAGATAGCAAGAGGCCTTGAAAGGTATCCTTAGCTGGTGCTCTGGTGTATGAGACTGGATAGCAGTGGGTCTTCAGGTGGTGATAATTGCCCCCTCCACAGGAATCAATCACAGTCACAGGAGATACATAAAAAAAAAATGTCAATGGTGTAGTACCGTAACAAAATTTAATAAAACAATTAAGATCAACAGCAAATGCATTAACATGCTATGCGACCTTACACACGGATTACAACGTGTCGTCCGCAGGCTTGAGAAGATAGCTGCGCGGTGTGTATGGAGGTAAGGTCTCGCATCTATCTCCTACTTGCGGCCGCGACTCGGAGCGCCAGGTCCACCTCAGATGACGTCACTAATACACCGCCACTCCTCTCCTCAGCCGGCTCACGGACGCAGTAACACGTGCAGTCTAAGCTCCACCCTACGCGCGTTTCGTGACTACTGACGTCACTTCCTCAGGGGTAATGGAGCAATAGTGAATGAATGCGCTATTTAAGCACATAGAGAACCAGTCCCTGGGCCCTCATTGGATGGTTAAATCTTAAAGGGACCAGCCGACTATAGGACAATTAAAACAGCAATAATGGTGGGGATTAAGACACAGGGCTATGCCAGGATCGAAAACACCCTTCCACATACATAATAATCATACAAATTACACAATACCTATAAAATACAGGATGTATAAAAATACACAAAAATAAAAAATATATACTTAACAGCACTGATAGCATGGATTAACTAAAAGTTAGTAATCAATCTCGTACTGACTTAGAGAGACTGTGATAATGGCAGAAAAAAAGAAGAAGAAAGAAGAGAACCGAGGATGCAGAGGAAGATCTTATTCTAGAGGGGCAAAAAACAAATTCCCTTGAGGTACACACCAGGCTAACTATCTTGCAAAAAAGATGCTAGATTGAATTCTATGTTAAGACCTCCTGGGGTCAGTGTTCTTAGGGTATAGATCCAATAGCTTTCTCGCCTTGATATTAAATTTATCTTATCTCCCCCTCTCCAATTCTGTTTGGGGCAATCAATGCACTTACAAATTAATCCCTCTGGATTTTGGTTATGCCTAATTTTGAAGTGGTTTGAGACACTATGTGTCTCTAAACCTCTTTTTATATTGTAAATGTGTACTGCAAAACCTCGCTTCAACGGTCTACCAGTTCGCCCTACATACTGTAGCCCACAGGGGCATTCTAACAGGTAGACCCTGAATGAACTCCTGCAGTTAATAAACGATTTGATTGGAAATATAGCCCCTGTAATGTTAGATTTTAAATCTCTACATCTGTAGCTATACTTGCAACCAATACATTTGTGGACACTTTGGTAGTATCGTACTAAGTAGTGTATCGATAGTACGATACTACCAAGGTGTCCGCAAATAGTATTCAAAAAGACAGATAACCTTAAATTACAGCTATCTCCTAGTTGCCCATTGAATATAGCTAAAGTACGTAATACAACTTGGCTAAAAGAACTAAATGGTTTCTTTACATGTAATAAATGTATTGGTTGCAAGTATAGCTCCAAATGTAGAGATTTTAAATCTAATATTACAGGGGCTATATTTCCAATCAAATCGTTTATTAACTGCAGGAGTTCATTCAGGGTCTACCTGTTAGAATGCCCCTGTGGGCTACAGTATGTAGGGCGAACTGGTAGACCGTTGAAGCGACGTTTTGCAGAACACATCCTATATAATAAAAATGAAAGCACTGTATGCCTGTCTGCATCTTCCTGTGTCCCTGGGGGAAATCTCATTGGTCCCTTGGCCCGCCCGCCCCCGCACCTCTGATTGGCCTGAGGCGGAGTGACGACACACACACACACAACACACACACACACACACACACCTCTCTCTCTCTGTCCTCTCCCACCCCCCATCACACTCACCTCCCCCCCTCAGCTCCCCCCCGGTGCTCCGCTCACCTCCCCCCCGGTGCTCCGCTCAGCTCCCCCCCGGTGCTCTGCTCACCTCCCCCCCCGATGCTCCACTCACCTCCCCCCCAATGCTCCACTCACCTCCCCCCCACCCCCCATGCTCCACTCACCCCCCCCCCATGCTCCACTCACCTCCCCCCCAATGCTCCACTCACCTCCCCCCAGATGCGCCACTCACCTCCCCCCCAGATGCTCCACTCACCTCCCCCCCGATGCTCCACTCACCTCCCCCCCGATGCTCCACTCACCTCCCCCCCGATGCTCCACTCACCTTCCCCCCCGATGCTCCACTCACCTCCCCCCTGATGCTCCACTCACCTCCCCCCCGATGCTCCACTCACCTCCCCCCCGATGCTCCACTCACCTCCCCCCCCCGATGCTCCACTCACCTCCCCCCCCGATGCTCCACTCACCTCCCCCCCGATGCTCCACTCACCTCCCCCCCTCCCCGGCGGGGGGACAGGCAGCTGACACGCGGCACCTAAGATGGCGGCGGCCGGAAGGACCCCCTTCCTCCCGGAGTAACTAAGATGGCGGCGGCCGGAACGAGAGGTGACGTGTGTGTGTGTCACTGTGTGTGTGTGTGTCTCACTGTGTCACTGTGTGTGTGTGTGTGTGTGTGTGTATGTGTGTGTGTGACACTGTGTGTGACACTGTGTGTGTGGGACACTGTGTGTATGTGTGTGACACTGTGTGTGTGTGTGTGTGTGTGTGTGTGTGTGTGTGTGTGTGTGTGTGTGTGTGTGTGTGTGTGTGACACTGTGTGTGTGTGTGACACTGTGTGTGTGTGGGACACTGTGTGTGTGTGTGTGTGTGACACTGTGTGTGTGTGTGTGACACTGTGTGTGTGGGACACTGTGTGTGTGTGTGTGTGACACTGTGTGTGTGTGTGACACTGTGTGTGTGTCTGTGTGTGTGACACTGTGTGTGTGTGACACTGTGTGTGTGTGACACTGTGTGGGACACTGTGTGTGTGTCAGGCACTGTAGGGTGGGGACCGGAGCTACGGAGGGGGGGGGTCAGTAGCGTAGAGAGAGGGGGGTCAGTAGCGTAGAGAGAGGGGGGAGCCGAGAAACATACAGGGGGAGTGGAGAGGAGGGACCCGGAAATTTTAAGCAACCCACCCCCCCTCCTGTCCACTGCCCCCCTCCTGTCCCCCCCTCCTGTCCACTGTCGTCCTCCCTCCTGTCCACTGTCACCCCCCCTCCTGTTCACTGTCACCCCCCTCCTGTCCACTGTCCCCTCCCCCTCCTGTCCACTGTCCCCTCCCCCTCCTGTCCACTGTCACACCCCCTCCTGTCCACTGTCACCTCCCCCTCCTGTCCACTGTCACCCCCCCTCCTGTCCACTGTCACCCCCCCTCCTGTCCACTGTCACCCCCCCTCCTGTCCACTGTCACCACCCCCTCCTGTCCACTGTCCCGTCCCCCTCCTGTCCACTGTCCTGTCCCCCTCCTGTCCACTGTCCCGTCCCCCTCCTGTCCACTGTTCCGTCCCCCTCCTGTCCACTGTCGTCCCATCCCCTCCTGTCCACTGTCGTCCCGTCCCCTCCTGTCCACTGTCGTCCGGTCCCCTCCTGTCCACTGTCGTTCCGTCCCCTCCTGTCCACTGTCGTCCCCTCCCCTCCTGTCCACTGTCATCCCCTCCCCTCCTGTCCACTGTCGTCCCCTCCCCTCCTGTCCACTGTCTCGTCCCCCTCCTGTCCACTGTCCCGTCCCCCTCCTGTCCACTGTCCCGTCCCCCTCCTGTCCACTGTCCCGTCCCCCTCCTGTCCACTGTCCCGTCCCCCTCCTGTCCACTGTCGTCCCGTCCCCTCATGTCCACTGTACCCGTCCCCTCCTGTCCACTGTCCCCGTCCCCTCCTGTCCACTGCCCCCCCTCCTCTCCCCTGACCCCCCCTCCTGTCCACTGTCATCCCCCTCCTGTCCACTGTCCCGTCCCCCTCCTGTCCAATGTCCCGTCCCCCTCCTGTCCACTGTCCCGTCCCCCTCCTGTCCACTGTCCCGTCCTCCTCCTGTCCACTGTCCCATCCCCCACCTGTCCACTGTCCCGTCCCCCTCCTGTCCACTGTCCCATCCTCTCCTCTCCACTGTCCCGTCCCCTCCTGTCCACTGTCCCATCCCCTCCTGTCCACTGTCCCATCCCCTCCTGTCCCCTGTCCCCTGTCCCCGTCCCCTCCTGTCCACTGTCCCCGTCCCCTCCTGTCCACTGTCCCCGTCCCCTCCTATCCACTGTCCCCGTCCCCTCCTGTCCACTGTCCCCATCCTCTCCTGTCCACTGGCCCGTCCCCTCCTGTCCACTGTCCCCTCCTGTCCACCGTCCCCTCCTGTCCACTGTCCCCTCCTGTCCACTGTCTCGTCCCCTCCTGTCCACTGTCCCGTCCTGTCCACTGTCCCGTCCCCTGTCCCGTCCCCTCCTGTCCACTGTCTCCCCCCCCCTCCTGTCCGCTGTCTCCCCCCCCCTCCTGTCCGCTGTCTCCCCCCCTCCTGTCCGCTGTCTCCCCCCCCTCCTGTCCGCTGTCTCCCCCCCCTCCTGTCCACTGTCTCCCCCCCCTCCTGTCCACTGTCTCCCCCCCCTCCTGTCCACTGTCTCCCTCCCCTCCTGTCCACTGTCTCCCCCCCCCTCCTGTCCACTGTCTCCCCCCCCTCCTGTCCACTGTCTCCCCCCCCTCCTGTCCACTGTCTCCCCCCCCTCCTGTCCACTGCCCCCCACCCTCCTGTCCACTGCCCCCCCCTCCACTGTTCCCCCCTCCTGTCCACTGTCCCCCCCCCCCTCCCCTCCTCCTGTCCACTGTCCCCCCCCCTCCCCTCCTCCTGTCCACTGTCCCCCCCCTCCTCCTGTCCACTGTCCCCCACCCTTTTCTCCCCTCTCCCCCCCCCCTTTCCTAGCGGGAAATTTAACTCACGGGCAACGCCGGGTCTCTCAGCTAGTTTACAATATAAAAAGAGGTTTAGAGACACATAGGGGCCTATGCAGAGAGCAGCGCTATTTCGAAATTCGCCATTTTTTGGAGAAAATCGCGCAGAAAGCAGCAGAAAATGGCGAGTTCCGAAAAACGGAATTTGTAAGGGCATTGATTGCCCCAAACAGAATTGGAGAGGGGAAGATAAGATAAATTTAATATCAAGGCGAGAAAGCTATTGGATCTATACCCTAAGAACACTGACCCCAGGAGGTCTTAACATAGAATTCAATCTAGCATCTTTTTTGCAAGATAGTTAGCCTGGTGTGTACCTCAAGGGAATTTGTTTTTTTTCACCTCTAGAATAAGATCTTCTTCTGCATCCTCGGTTCTCTTCTTTCTTCTTCTTTTTTTCTGCCATTATCACAGTCTCTCTAAGTCAGTACGAGATTGATTACTAACTTTTAGTTAATCCATGCTATCAGTGCTGTTAAGTATATATTTTTTATTTTTGTGTATTTTTATACATCCTGTATTTTATAGGTATTGTGTAATTTGTATGATTATTATGTATGTGGAAGGGTGTTTTCGATCCTGGCATAGCCCTGTGTCTTAATCCCCACCATTATTGCTGTTTTAATTGTCCTATAGTCGGCTGGTCCCTTTAAGATTTAACCATCCAATGAGGGCCCAGGGACTGGTTCTCTATGTGCTTAAATAGCGCATTCATTCACTATTGCTCCATTACCCCTGAGGAAGTGACGTCAGTAGTCACGAAACGCGCGTAGGGTGGAGCTTAGACTGCACGTGTTACTGCGTCCGTGAGCCGGCTGAGGAGAGGAGTGGCGGTGTATTAGTGACGTCATCTGAGGTGGACCTGGCGCTCCGAGTCGCGGCCGCAAGTAGGAGATAGATGCGAGACCTTACCTCCATACACACCGCGCAGCTATCTTCTCAAGCCTGCGGACGACACGTTGTAATCCGTGTGTAAGGTCGCATAGCATGTTAATGCATTTGCTGTTGATCTTAATTGTTTTATTAAATTTTGTTACGGTACTACACCATTGGCATTTTTTATTTTTTTATGTATCTCCTGTGACTGTGATTGATTCCTGTGAAGGGGGCAATTATCACCACCTGAAGACCCACTGCTATCCAGTCTCATACACCAGAGCACCAGCTAAGGATACCTTTCAAGGCCTCTTGCTATCTACTTTCATGTAAGTAGTTAGCAGCCGTGTGGGTGTGATCTCCAGTATCAGAGAGTACTGCGCAATGGTTCTTTTGTTTTGTCTGATTTCAGATATACATTCACCAGCAAAGAATTTCTGAAAGATCATCTGTGAGATCTACGAACTGTTCCTTCATTCAGAGAACTGGAACTTACCCATCAGGTTTATTATACTGTACCTGGTAGTGCGCAAAGGACTTTCTCTCTTTGTTTGCTAAAATACACGACTAATGTAAAATCTGTAGATGTATTGTTGCAAATGTGGATTAATTATTAGTAAAACATGCAATTACACATTGTTCTACTTAACTAAATATGTTTTGTGTTGTTTGCACAATAGCCTGGATTCAGACAGACACTGCAAACTCCCCAAGGTATATTAACAACAGCAATAAAAATGTACATCATACGGTTATCATTAACTGTCTCTTTGCTTTTAATTACCAGAGAAGCAAAAACAAAAATCTGAAAGCTGCTAATAACCTTTCAAACCCCCAAGGACTGACAAGAAATTATACGTGGCATCGAAGGGATTCAGTACATTTCTCCACAATCAATCCTGAATTCCTAGACTGCGATTCCAGGAAACCTGCTCAATGACAGAACCCAGAAAGAACAATAGTGTCTAACAGAAGACACCCCCATATTTCATCATTCTTCTGGGTTGAGCGTTGCTGAAAACATGCCAGCTTGCTTATCTTTTTAGTTCTCTTCTTACTGGAATATGAAAACGGTCTACATTTTTGTTACTGCTTGGAATTTTTATTTGGGATTTTGCTGTATCTGCCAGTCTCTCCAAAAAGTGCCACACTTCACCTACATTGAATGCTCTGTAGTGTTAGTTTTTATGTGCAGCAGTTGGCTGGATCTTTGTATAATGCCTTGTTCTGCAAGATTATGAGAGTACGAGTGCTGCAAATCATAGACAACTCCCCCAAAAGTTTATTTGCTATCCAATCAGAATACATGTGTAGCCCTGTACCCTATGGGTTCTAAGTGCCCCCCCCCCTCCCTTATCTCCGCAGGCGTGCAGTGTGCGCAGCAGCGGAGCGGCGACTGCATCGCCGAGGACTTCCGGCGGCTCCCACGGCAGGGCGTCGCCATCTTCTTTCTGGTCGCGCATGCGCAGTGTAGGTTTGAGTGCGGGGGCCATTACATTGTACTCGCGCATGCGCAGAGAGGAGCAATAGCGACGGGAGGCCCTCCGGAGTTTGCGCATGCTCAGTGTTGCAGCGCACGAAGCTGGGCCAATCAGAGTGGCTCTTGGCAGGGACTACAAGTCCCATGAGCCCTAGGACTGCACCACCTGACACCAGGGAGCCAATGGGTGTGAGGATTCCTCTAGGGAAGTGAAGTACAGCCTGACAGGAGAGCACGTTTAGGCAGTCCGTGCCAGGAGAGGATAGGGGAAGGTGATGCAGGTGCAGAGGGCAAGTAGCCTGTGCACTAGGCCAGAAACCCCCCCTAGCCCCAGATAGGCCCTGAGACACCTTCCGTTTGTGGCTGCTGTAGGGACAGGCCCTAGGATAGGGAACCTGCCCCATTAGAGATGCATAGAAAGGTAGGGATCCAGCGGACACTGTAAATCCAGGAGAGGGGTCTGGGACAGGCCCCCTCAATCCAAATTCTGGTTGCAGTTGGAGTGACAGGGTGCTGGAGCGCCCACCAGGTAACCTTACAACAAGTCCACCAACTATAACACTCTCATACCAGTTGGCCGGCCGTCACCACACACTTGGGGTTTGGTTGTGGAACATTGGTCACGGTGTGGGGACACGGTGAAGTTTTGCGCCCTGCGTGGCGCGTTGGCTAGTTGTACTCTTAGTGAGAAAGGGTATGTTCTGTCTTTATACATGTTACAGTGATAAGCATATGATCTTAAGTAAACAGTTATTATTGTTTTATCATACCAAGTGTGTATTATTGGGTCCTGTCCTGTGAGGGGCTCCTCCCGCTCTTTCAGGATCCCTCCCAGGTGGAGGCGCTGCACACACACATACATACATATGTATGTAACCCCAGGCTCCCTGTGGCGGAGGTTCAGCATTGCGAGCCAACAGGTAATAGAAGCAGCATCAGTTCAGGGGGAAACAGGGCTATACATGGAAACAAGTTGTTTTGTGTCTATAGTGTTCTGTTGTTTGTAATGGTCTCTGCATTGTTCTTTTATTGCAAAAGCAGTTTCATGGATCTCTAAGAAGAAGATTTGGAAGCTACCAGGGTTGCAGTTCCCCAAACATCCATAACAACTACTATAAAGGCTGAAGCTATAAGATTTTATATAGATGTTGTCTAACTCCATTTAAACTCAGGGCAATTTATGGTAACGGATCAGCACTATGCTGAAGAAATTGCAGGCAAGAGGGAACAATGGCTCATATTGGGTATAAGTGCTCAGTCATCATCAATGTTGGTGGGAGATTCAGCACAATTACAGGCTCTAATTTACCTTTGAGTCCTTGGACATTTCTTTTAAACCATCCAATATGGCAACAACAAAAACACCTGATCACATTTATGAACTGCTGCCCCCTGCTGTATAGTAGCTGCATATAACAGGACAAACCCAAAAATTCATCAGGCTCCTCTAGGGGTTAACACACCCAAACGGGCATTAACTCCCATTCAAATTAACCTGGGGCTTAATTAATCGCTGGCAGTTAAACTCCCTCTTTAACTAAGTTTATGGAAAGGGTTTGGGAAGATATGGATAACTCACACTTGAGCTCCAAGCTAGTGGTCGACATTGGACTTATGTATGCAGTTATGTAATCATTCTAGCACCTTAATCTAAGGTTATTTAAGATAAAGTGGCAGTGCTTTTGTTCAAATTATTTATACATTTTCTAAGTTCTGTGCCAGTCCTGATAAATCACTCATATGTCATCTTTCACAACCTTTAAAACATATCTCTAACTACATACAGTACTGGTTATTTGTGGCTGACTATTTTCTCTTGATTCTCTACTCATTCTCATTTCTTAAAAAGGAGAGCAAAGTTCAGGGGTGTAATAAAGTAAGATAATTCACGTATGTGTTGAGATAGTAAAACGTGTTATGTTTTAAAATATATAAATGGTCCATGTTGAATAAATACCTCGTCTGGAACACAGGTTGTTGCACTTTTCTGAGAAGGTTTGTTTCTCTGCATAGTTCCTGTGGGAATGTGGGCTGTAGTGCTGAGAAGATGTCCTGGGGGGAGCAGTGGCAGGCCTAGAATACTGGCTACGTGGAGGTCCTTGTGATGATGACCTGAAAAGAAGGAACAGCATGGAACATTCAGACCATTTTACCAAGAGACACAAACAAAGTATATAAGCCTATATTTACTAAATGGTGCTGTTGCATACGACACCTTCCTGTACCAGAAGACACATTGTGGCCCATTCAAGGGAATAAGCCATAAAGAGTCATATTTACTATGCGTTGATATTTCAGCAGACACCATCTGGGTTGAAAGACACCTTATAGCCCATTCAAGTGAGGTGTTTTACGGTTCCAGTGTTTCTGCTGGAAAAGCACCACTTAGTAAATATGGATCAAAGCACCTTATAGCAAAGCACTATTTAATGAATATGAGCCACAATGTGCAGTTATACATGGCTAATGCTGTGTACTTTATAAACAGTTTAACCCCTTTAGTGTCAAGGGTTTCATATCACAATTAAACACATATCTGCCAGCCAACTACGAGGTGAACAGCGTTACATAGTAGATGAGGTTGCAAAAAGACATACATCCAAGTTCAACCCATGCTAAATTTAGACGACAGATACTGTACTTTAATCTATATCTGTACTTGCAGTATATTGATCCAGAGGAAGGCAAACAAAAAACCCCAGTGTCATATCGTCCAATGATATCTCATAAGGGGGAAAATAAAATCCTTCCTGACACCAAGAATTGGCAAATCAGATTACTCCCTGGATCAACATCCTTTCCATGTTTACATATATGGTATATCCCTGTATACCTTTCCTATATGAGGACCCATGGCACACGCCGCCCTCGGCACGGTTCTTCCCTACCTGCCGACCGCCCGCTTATTCCTCCGCCCCTGCTTCCCTCCCTCCTCCCCTCGCGGCTCTCTCACACACTGCCGTCTCAGTTACTGG
Source organism: Ascaphus truei (assembly GCF_040206685.1). Classification (NCBI taxonomy): domain Eukaryota; kingdom Metazoa; phylum Chordata; class Amphibia; order Anura; family Ascaphidae; genus Ascaphus; species Ascaphus truei. Next base: position 203,675,801 of record NC_134484.1, on the reverse strand, counting down.
GCGCGCGCTCTCCCTGCTTACAGAGCACGCGCCGCACAAGTTAATTTATGCACTGCACCCGGCAGCTGGCTCAGCCCACCGCCCGACCCAGGATCCAGGCTCACGCCCCCCAGCCGCCCAGATGCAGCAAGACAACCCCTGCCCTATCCCAAGCGGCTCCTCGGCTCACCTCCGCCCCACCTCCTCCTCTGATTGGACCACCTCACTTTATTATTCCTGTAGCTCCTGTGCAACCTCGCTCTGCATAGTTTCGTTTGGTTCGTGATGTTTGGATTCTATGCCCAGCTCCCTCTTACCTTTCAGATCTCGTTACCGAACCGGCTTGTCTTCCTACCCTCTCTGGCTCCTCGACCCCGGCTATTTCTTGACCTCGCTTACCTCTCGGACCCCACGGACACGGCCCACAGACCCCTACGACTCTGACCTCTCCTGCCCTCGACTTCGGACATCATTACGTTTCTCTCTCTACGCCCGGATCTGGCAAGTACTATGGCTAGTCCCTTGTACCCTTGGCCACTATCAATCCACACCCCGGGCACGCCCTCACTACTGCGGGTGCGTGGTCTACTCACTCTCCACCTCAGTACTGGGGGTTTGTCTGGTCTGCGGGCAGCACAGCGTGACATCCTATCTAAAAAGATGTCCAACCTTTTTTTGAACAAATCTATTGTATCTGCCATCACAGTCTCCATGGGTAATGAATTCCACATTTTAACTGTCCTGACTGTAAAGAACCCGTTCCTTTGTTGCTGGTGAAATCTCCTTTCCTCCAACCTTAAGGGCTGTAGCGCACAGCGCTACACGACGTGCGCGCGCGCTTTCGTCACTGACCCCTGGCGGCCAATGGTAGTGTTCATTGTTGAAACTACCATTGGCTGCGAAGTACGTCGTCACTGCTGTAGCTGGAGTCTTTCAAAACGGTGATTCCAGGCTGCAGCAGCGTGACGTCAGTTTCGTCAGCCAATCAATGTCCAGACGTTTTCATTGATTGGCTGCTGAAATTACTGGGGGACGGGTGACGGGGTTTATTATTTTATTTATTTATTCTTACATTTTTTTTTTACATGATTTATTTATCCGCCGCTTGCTTGCTCCCCCGCCCGACCGCCCAATCCACCCGCCCGCTCGCTCCCCCCGCTCATCATTATGTCTGCTCGGGATGTTAACACGTCGCCCAGCAGACGGAGGAGCGCACGCGGCGCCGCAATGCGCCATGTGTGCTCCTGCCCTAAGGGATGACCCCTCGTCCTGCCCTTGGGATGAATAGTTCTTTTAAAAGCTCCTTGTACTGTCCCCGAATATATTTGTATATAGTTATCATATCCCCTCTTAGACGCCTCTTTTCTAATGCAAATAAATCTAATTTAGCTAGCCTCTCAAATCAAATTATCCATCTCCTTTATTAATTTGGTGGCTGTTCTCTGGGCTCTCTAGTTCCATAATGTCTTTTCTAAGGAGTGGTACCAAAAATTGTATTCCATATTCAAGGTGTGTTCTTACCAATGCTTTATAAAGGGGCATAATTAAGTTTACTTCCCTTCCATCCATTGCCCGTTTTAATGCAAGATAAGATCTTGTTTGCCTTTGCAGCTACTGCATGACATTGGGCACTATTGCTAAGCCTGCTGTCTACAAACACTCCTAAATCTTTCTCCATCAAGGATTCTCTTAATTTATCCCCATTTAATTTGTAAGTCGCCTGTTTATTCTTGTTTCCCAAATGCATAACCTTACATTTATCTGTATTAAACCCCACCTGCCATTTACCTGCCCAAGTTTCCAGTCTCTCCAAGTCCTTCTGAAGAGAAATTACATCCTGCTCTGATTCTATTACCTTACACAATTTAGTATCATCAGCAAAGATGGAGACTTTGCTCTCTATGACAACTTAAAGGTCATTAATAAACAAGTTAAAAAGCAGGGGTCCCAGTACCGATCCCTGAGGTACTCCACTTACAACTTAAGCCCAGCCTGAAAAAGTTCCATTTATCACAACTTTCTGTTGTCTGTCCTTCAACCGGTTTTCAATCCAGGTGCAAATATTTTTACTGAGTCCAATTTGCTTTATTTTGTACACCAACCACTTGTGTGAAACTGTATCAAAAGCCTTTGCAAAATCTAAGTAGACCACATCAACTGCATTACCCTGTTCTAAACGATAATGTATTCCTACCTAGCAAGAAAGACCAGCCTGGTTCTTCGTAGTACTCGACATGGAATCAATTTGTAGGTATTGTCAACACGTAGGATAACATAGCAGTGCATGTGATCTGCTGACAACTGCATGCCCAGAAAATAGGTGCAGTGGTTTACTTACAGTAGAGGCAACTCTTATTCTAGCAAAAACCAGTGGCAATTCCCCAAAAGACCCAGGAAACACCCAGGTACATTCTGAATACATGCCTTAAACTTTCCTTAAACTAGCCCCAGCATTTCTGCATTGATTAATGGCCTATCAGATTAACAGCGGGGGTCCCTGGCTGTCCCATTCAAACTGAATTGGACTGCCAGGGATCCCTGCTGTGTTAATCCTATGGGTCGTTAGTCAATGCAGAAATGCCTTAAACGTGCCTCAAACTAGCCCAGAACATACCCAGCACATACCCAGCACATACCCAGCACATACCCAGAATGTAACCCGGCTAGTTTACGGCAAATGTTAGAATAAACGTTGCCTCTACTGTAGACCAGTGATTTAAAAAAAAAAGGTTTTGGTAAAGGAACCCTATAATTATATTGTGAAATTCTACAGAACCTCAACCATCTCTAATAGCGCGTCTAAGATAAGATGCATTGTAAGCAGGGATGCCACATTCTACTGAAGGCTAACCCGGAGACATTCTTAAATGTAGCGCTTACCTGCGTCTCCCGGCATCCTCTGTCATCCTCCCGGCATCTCCCCCTGCAACCTGTCTATACGGCCACGACAACCTGTCAATATGTTGCCATGACATCGGGACGCTACGTGACGTCACGCGGTGTCCAGTTGCCATGATAACAGAACACCTTGTAGGGCCGAAGCATTACGTGACACCACGTTGTCATGGCAACACAGAGCCACGTGACATCATATAGCATCTCGTTGTGATGGCAACGCGGCACCACTTGATACCGCACTGCCAAATTGACAGGAGTTGAAGGGGAAGATGCTGGAAGGATGCCGGGAGACACGGCCGCCAAACGTCGCTGCACGATGTCACCCGGAGGTTTACAAGATAAACGTGTAGCCCAGAGATACCTGGCCAAAACCCATAGTCTCTGGGTGAAGCCCGCAGTAGTGGCAACCCTGATTGTAAGAAACCCCAACCCTCTCTAATAGTGTGTGTCTGAGATCTTATGCATTGTAAGTTCTTCTGTATTTGGTCAATTGTCTAATTAAACCTGAAGAATGCAGGGATCCCTTTATGAATGCTGTAGCACCCAAGGGTTCCTAGGAACCCCTATTGAAAACGCTGCCTAGGGCTACGCTTATAGTGCCGGCGACACGACGGCGACGATAGGCTACGGTCGCTGGAAAAATCAAATTGAGATGACTTCCAGCGATTGCGACCAAGCCGTCCCGTCGCTCTTACTTTAAGCGCACGAGACGGCAGCAATGCATTTGTTTTCACGCGACGTCGTCGTCGTCCCTATAAGCGCAGCCTTAGACACTAATATCACACTTGCTAACTGCAAGGCATTTCTGGAACTGATAAGCCTTTGTTGCTTTTACTGAAGTACTTAAAATAAAGGACAGAACATAGAACACAGACAGAGCCCAGTGCTAAATCCAATGACACAAATACACAGTAAAGTACATACATACAATATATATATATATATATATATATATATATATATATATATATATATATATATATATATATATATAAAAGATGCTTTGGCCAAAGAATCAAACTAAATTACCAAATGTTTTTATTATATATATATATATATATACAGTGTTCGACAATTATATACATTTACACGCCCGGGGCGTGTGGATTTAACCCCCGGGCGAGTAAATATTGGCCCAAGCAGCACACGTGTGTTTTTTTAATTTCCCCGCTCGCGCTGCTGTTTTTCCTGCGCTGGCGCTGGAGAAAAAAAAAAAAAAAGCCGGAGGCGGGTTCATGTTGTTGGGGAGATTACCCCGCCTCCGGCTCTCTGAGCAGTGCCTTCGCTCCTCCCCCGCCTCTCAGCAACTTTCCCTCCTCAGCGCTTCCACTCTTCCCCCTTCTGGCAGCCAGCCCCTTCCACGCCTGTCTGCCTCAGGCCCCTGCAGGGCCATCTGGGGGGGGGGGTGCGCGCGCGCACGCGCTGGAGGGGGGGTCGGCACGTGGAGTTCCCGGCCACGTTTCCCATCAGGGAGGTTGGTGTGGCCGTGCGGCTGTTCCCTGCTCACCACCGATCCCACCGTCGCAACTAATGCCCGACCTCCCCCTGACACCCCTCCTGGCTGCAGCCTGGGTGCACGCGCGGCTTGCCACGTTTCCCATCGGGGAGGTTGGCGGCCGTGCGTCTGTCCGGCTGGCCCCCCGATCCTCCCACTGACCCCCCGACCCCTCCGCTGGCCCCCGATCCTCCCGCTGGCCCCCCCGATCCTCCCGCTGGCCCCCCCGATCTTCCCGCTGGCCCCCAGATCGACCCGCTGCCCCCCCGTTCCTCCCGCTGGCCCCCAGATCGACCCGCTGCCCCCCCGATCCTCCCGCTGCCCCCCCGATCCTCCCGCTGGCCCCCCCGATCCTCCCGCTGCTCCCCCCGATCCTCCCGCTGGCCCCCCCGATCCTCCCCCCGATATATATTGCCATGCCCAGTAGCACTCCGCTTTGACACTTGTATGCATATATATATGTTGTGGCTACTTTGGGGGTTTAATGGGAGCTTACGGGTTTTCTCTTTTACTGAAGTAATAGTTAATTCCATTGATACATAGAAGTGGAATATAGTAGCATATGATTTTGTTAGAAAACTTTTGTTTTTTGATTAAGAAAGAATGCACCCTTCGGAAGGGCATATTCAGAATATGCAATAGGAATCGTGCCTTTCCCAAAGATGCGTTACATTCTGTTAAATAATAACTGCATGGCCATGCTCTGAATTACTGTACACTGTACTATTTGATGTAGTGACAATCCAACGCTATGCATGCTGCATTCTGACTTCAGGTCACCTGCCTGATAGTGATCTAGCACTGGACATGTATTACCACTAGCTGGGCTCTTGGCATAATAAAGTAAGATCCGACTGGAACTCCATCACACGTGACCTGGAGTTAGTCAGCAGGTGTATGACCCATGTCATTTTAGTTTAGTCCTGGTTCCGCAAGTATTCATTTTTCATAGAAATACAGGGGTAATACGAATCAGAAAAGAATGCATTCTTGCTACAATTAGAAAGGACTGTTTCAAAAGCTCATGTGACATGAATTCAGGGTGGGAATAATTTTTTTGTCTGAGTAGGCATTACAAATCATGCTGTGTGACAACAGTACCGGGTGCAAGACTGTCTAAAAGCAAAAAATGCATTCTTATTAAAGCTGCAGTCCCACATAATGGGCAATTATGTTTAAACAAGTTAAAAATGTAAATGGGCTCCCCTTAACTTTTTCTCTCATTTGTCTATTTCCTTTTGTGTCCTATTTAATCTAATCTTATGTGGTAACTACTGTTCTTTGCACACATCTCTATCAAATGACAGTATTTGTTTACAGAAAAATAACCAAAAAGTGTAAATTAACAATTTACCTGCATGCACGACAGTTTAAAACCCGTTTTATGAATAACTAGATTAGGCAAAGATCAGAAAATACTCCGAAGCATTTAGTTACTATGGGGACATTAAACATTGACAATATTTGAGAACACTATAATTGCCCGATTTTTTGTTAAGGTGTCAATCCCCTTTATTTAATCTATTAACCCCTTGGGTACCCAAGGATGTAGCTAATATGTCATGGCGTCTGGCACTCCATGGTTCCCATGATGTGCTAGCTACATCATAATCCAACTGCTAATTTTTGTAGTGGAAATCGTGCTCTGCGCTCCAGAACGCGATCTTAGAGGAAAAGAACTCTTCTGTTCCCTCATCAGTTACAGAGTGATCATGTGAACGCGAGTGCCGGAGGGGCTGAACTGCCATTAAATTGGGTCCCAGGAGATACTTTCCATTTAAAATATGTATTTGGCTATAACATGTATATATTTGCTTTAACAATAGAAAGAGATTCTCCGAGCTAAAAGTTTGTAAACAAATAAATAATAACAAATCAGTGATACTTAGTACCACGCCACCGAGTGTCACTGATCACATAGCCATGTTGTACCTTCCATTTGAAGCATGTGGTCTTCGATCTCTCCTTGCCCTGTCAGGTCGATAGTCTTCATGGTCTCTATTTGATGGTCCACGATGCGGGGGCCGCTCCCTCCTCTCCCGGTCTTGGTTTGATCTCTGGGAGGGTGGGATCCTGCCACTTTGCACACTTCTTTCAGATTGACGCATTGTGTTTCTTTACATTTGTACCGTAGGCAAAGTCATTGGATCTGCAGAAACAGCAGTCATATAACTACTTGTAGACAATGACTCTGACATGTGCTAGGGAAAACATCTGCAACCCAACAGCAATCAGTAACTTAATGGGACATATTACTACCATATGGATTTAATTCACATCACATGGTGCCTGTAACACCTCCTTGCATTCTATCTTCCCAATAACAGCAAGGCAAATAAAAATACATCACTGTGGCCATGTCTCTCCCTCTCCTAGAAAAGGTGTTTGAAATGTCTGAGATGTTATAACAAGGCACCTGCTTTAACTGTGGAATGTAAAATAGTTTGTTCTTTATTATGTAAAGGAATACAATCCTTTAGTATTTTTATATACTTTTAGAAGCATGACGATTTATGTAAATGCTCAAATTCACCTTCTAGAACACTTTTTACTGCATTGAAAAGCCATTCACCAAAACATACAGCTGGGTGCAATGAAAAAATAGAACAAGGAACTGAGCTTTTGTATGTGTATGTACAGTTGTGTGAAAAAGAAAGTACACCCTCTTTGAATTCTATGGTTTTACATAGCAGGACATAATAACAATCAACTGTTCCTTAGCAGGTCTTAAAATTAGATAAATACAACCTCAGATGAACAACAACACATGACATATTACAATGTGTCATGATTTATTTAACAAAAATAAAGCCAAAATGGAGAAGCTATGTGTGAAAAACTAAGTACACCCTTACTGCTTCCATAGGAATTAAGATACCAAGTAGCAGACAGGTGCTGCTAATCAAATGCCCCTGATTAATTGATCATCAGCAAGTGTAATCACCTCTATAAAAGCCGACATTTTAGCCGTTTTCTGGTCTGGAGCATTCAGGTGTGTGTTAACACAATGCCAAGGAGAAAAGACATCAGCAATAATCTTAGAGAAGCAATTGTTGCTGCCCATCAATCTGGGAAGGGTTATAAGGCCATTTCCAAACAATTTAAAGTCCATCATTTTACAGTGAGAAAGATTATTCAAAAGTGGAAAACATTCAAGACAGTTGCCAATCTTCCCAGGAGTGGACATCCCAGCAACTTAAGCCCAAGGTCAGATCGTGCAATGCTCAGAGAAATTGCAAAAAACCCAAGAGTTACATCTCAGACTCTACAGGCCTCAGTCAGCATGTTAAATGTTAAAGTTCATGACAGTACAATTAGAAAAAGACTGAACAAGTATGGTTTGTTTGGAAGGGTTGCTAGGAGAAAGCCTTATCTCTCTAAAAAAAACATGGCAGCACGGCTTAGGTTTGCAAAGTTGCATCTGAACAAACCACAAGACTTCTGGAACAATGTCCTTTGGACACACAAGACCAAAGTGGAGATGTTTGGCCATAATGCACAGTGCTACGTTTGGTGAAAACCAAACACAACATATCAGCACAAACACCTCATACCAACTGTCAAGCACGGTGGTGGAGGGGTGATGATTTGGGCTTGTTTTACAGCCACAGGACCTGGGAACCTTGCAGTCATTGAGCCGACCTTGAACTCCTCTGTATACCAAAGTATTCTAGAGTAAAATGTGAGGCCATCTGTCCGACAGCTAAAGCTTGGCCGAAATTGGGTCATGCAACAGGACAATGATCCCAAGCACACCAGCAAATCTACAACAGAATGGTTGAAAAAGAAAAGAATCATGGTATTGCAATGGCCCAGTCAAAGTCCAGACCTCAACCCGATTGAAATGCTGTGGCAGGACCTTAAGAGAGCTGTGCATAAACAAATGCCTACAAACCTCAATGAACTGAAGCAACAATGTAAAGAAGAGTGGAACAAAATTCCTTCACAACGATGTGAGAGACTGATAAAGTCATACAGAAAACGATTACTTCAAGTTATTGCTGCTAAAGGTGGTTCTACAAGCTATTGAATCATAAGGTATACTTAGTTTTTCACACATGGCTTCTCCATTTTGGCTTTATTTTTGTTAAATAAATCATGACACGGTGTAATATGTCATGTGTTGTTGTTCATCTGAGGTTGTATTTACCTAATTTTTAGACCTGCTAAGGAACAGATGATTGTTATTATGTCCTGATATGTAAAATCATACAATTCAAAAAGGGTGTACTTTCTTTTTCACACAACTGTATGTATGTGTGAGTATATATATATATATATATATATATATATATATATATATATATATATACATTCCCAGTAAAATCAACCCCACACTGATGAGACCCATCAAGGTCGAAACAGCTGTCTGTGGGTGGTTTTCTGGGTATGCACCTTAACCCTGGCTGTGCTCAAAGCTGTGACCATGCAGCAAGCTTAAGCCTATAGGGAACCATGTTAAAAATGGTTATTGAGGCAAAAAGTGACACTGTGTGCTCATTTGCATGTCATTTCCCAGAATCCCTTGCTGCAGTGGAAGTGCTGTATGCTGGGTGATAATGGGGAAAGGCGGGGTTGCAGACCTGCCTAAGACATGCAGATGAGCATACAGCTATATTTGCATATTTGCTTTCCTGTGGAGGGTTTTTGTCACTTTTTTTACTCACCATAACTTAACTCAGTATTATGGTTTGGCCTATCCCATAAGCCTCTCTTGCATTCCCAGTAAAATCAACCCCACACTGATGAGACCCATCAAGGTCGAAACAGCTGTCTGTGGGTGGTTTTCTGGGTATGCACCTTAACCCTGGCTGTGCTCAAAGCTGTGACCATGCAGCAAGCTTAAGCCTATAGGGAACCATGTTAAAAATGGTTATTGAGGCAAAAAGTGACACTGTGTGCTCATTTGCATGTCATTTCCCAGAATCCCTTGCTGCAGTGGAAGTGCTGTATGCTGGGTGATAATGGGGAAAGGCGGGGTTGCAGACCTGCCTAAGACATGCAGATGAGCATACAGCTATATTTGCATATATATATATATATATATATATATATATATATATATATATATATCTCAATGTATTACTTCCTGGTAAAACATTTTATAAATAAAAAAATAATAATTATATAAGCAAAAGAACGTCTCTCCCTTGTATCCTTGAAAACAACACGTATTTAATTCCATTTAACTCAATCTAGAAAAAGCTAAATCCCTGCATTGTCATGCAATATGTTGCAGGCAAAGTCAGCAGTGAAGATATTAAGAACTGTACTAAAAGTGGATTGGTCTCAACACTGAATTCCAGCTCCCTGCTATTTTGTTTTCCTCTCTTTCTACCCTCCCTATTTCATGTCATGCTTCTCTCACCAGTTATACCCTCTGCAGCCCAGACCCCCAACTAGTTCACCCCATACCCACTTACAAATACTTATGGGTAAGCACTGCCATCCACTGACTGCACCTACTCCTTCCCCTACAGCCTATGGCTGAGTCCGTAGGGACTTCAGCCGTGCGGAGGGGCGCGGAGGCTGAGGGAAAGCGGGTCCTTTCCTAGGCCTTAGTTCGCGCACCGTCCGTGGGCCTGTTGGGGGGCGGGCCAGTGACATCATGGAGCTGGTTCACCCTCATTGGATGATTTAAAAACATAATCTTTATTAAACAACAATTATAAAATATTGGTCGAGCGACGTACTAAGGGTGGGTTGATCCTAAATAAAGAACACCATTTGGGTCTGGATCAAAATAATTAGTGTGTTCCGGATGAATTTAATAAATCACTGGTACTGAGTTCGCACAGTATTCCTGATGCGGACCTGTGTGGTAGGTGATTATTCCAGGTGTGTCCGGGTAAGTACTGAGATTGCAGGTCACAGAGATATAATATATAAGGTACTTAATGGTAAGCGTGACCTAACTGATAGACATAAAAAACAAATACACTATGTATATCAGTGGTAGTATAGTACAATCAGCTAAGCTCCTCAATGGAGAAGTGTGTGTGCCCCTATCAGTGTCAGAATGACCTAAGGTTAACCCTCTGCGTGCTATACTTGAGGGGTGTGTGGACCTATATATACCAGCGTGGTAGGAGTCAGAGGTAAGTATCCTGACTAAGGTCATAAGGGTCAGTATCCCAGTATCCCAATCTGGGAGACGCTGATGGTGGGGGGCAAGCTGTTGACTCACACTAAACAGAGTGATTTTAATTGAAGCTGAAGGAACCTCACGGATGGTATGCAGCACCCCAACACTGCAGGGCAGCTGCAGTATGCTGAAGGTACGTTCCCTCAGTACTATGATGCCGGAACACTATCCCTATAAACACCTTCAGGAGGCTAAAAGTGACCGTCGGGGCACTTTTGTCCTGTATAGAAATGCACTCGCAGACTACCGCATTAACTCGCGGTCTCTGAGAGTCATGAGGAGGCAGTCCTGATCTGCGCGTGCACGTGTATACTGAGTGCCGACGCGCGCGTTTCGCGAAGGGCTTTTTCAAGGCGAGTAGTTAGAAATTCATCTGGCACACACTAATTATTTTGATCCAGACCCAAATGGTGTTCTTTATTTAGGATCAACCCACCCTTAGTACGTCGCTCGACCAATATTTTATAATTGTTGTTTAATAAAGATTATGTTTTTAAATCATTCACTCACCACCAGAGTGTGAACCTGAGTGCTATACTGGGTTCCTTCTCTCCTTCATATTCTACAGTTTACACCCAAGCACCGTTCATATCATTTTTTCACCGCAAGAGGCTGCAGCAGGGGTTCCCCTACCATTTCTATCACCCTCATTGGGCCAACCGCTCACGTGACCGGCCATGCGCTCCCGTGTGCGCTTAAACAAAAAATGTCAGCTACGCTTCCGCACGCCAGCGGAAGCGTGCGCGAGCCCCAGCTAAAGCTGCTCTCATTGCGGCTGCAGGGGCTCGCTGCCAAGCATGAGCTCAGGTCAGCGCTCATCCCCGGCAGCCTAAGACTACCAACATACCACTTAGGCTGAGGTCCCGCTGCATCCGACTGTGCGCGCGCGTCACTCACCGGCTCCTGACTTCCTCCCGAGCCGGCCCCAGTCCCTCCTCACTGCAAGGCTCACTACGTGCTGTGATGCGTCAGCCGGCAGGGGATGCAAGAGGATTGTGATCCCGAGCGGTGACGCGTCACGTGGTGTGCCTGTGAGTCTATCAGCGCCAGGGGCTGTACCTTGCTGGAGCTGTCAGAGCTTCCCCCACCTCCAAAAGGTAGGGTGGGGGGGGGGGGGAGTGTGTGTATGTATGTGTATATACATGTGTGTGTGTGTGTTGCATGCATGCATGTATATATATATATATATATATATATATATATATATATATATATATAGACCATACGATACCGGTTGCAACACGACATCAAGGGACAGCACGCAGGTAAGTAAATCAAAAATGTTCTATATTTGATAGAAGACACAAAAACCGACGTTTCGGTCCCCCAGTGGGACCTCTCTCAAGGTGGTGCTTGGGACCTTTCTCAAGGTTGCAACCGGTATCGTATGGTCTGTTATTGCTTTATGGGATAAGCACCAAAACTTATTTACTTGCATATGGTGTGCCGGCTGTGCATTGGATTCTATATATATATATATATATATATATATATATATATATATATATATATATATATATATATATATATATATATATATATATATATATGTGTGTGTGTGTGTGTGTGGTAGTGCGGGGGTCCTGTGCACAGTTGAAGGGTCTTCTCCTCCTGCTGTTCTGCTGCGAAGTCAATGCAGAGAAGTGTCCCTGGGCAGCCCCCTGCACCCCCAGCCCCGCAGAGAGCGAGCAGCAGAGGACATGTGTGGGGGCCTCGCTGCTCACATCAGACAGGCAGGTCCTCCCGCTCCTTCCAGCACACAGCCGGCAGCAGCACCCTCCTCAGCCCGGGAGACCCCCGCTGCAGCCCTCCGCTACAACCACGCACCCCCACTCCCACTCCCAGATAGCGGTGAAGTGCCTCTCACGTGCCGCCTGTATGCAGTGCGGGCGCGCTGTCTGATGCAGCGGGGCCTCGGCCTAAGGGTGTAGTGGCCTCCTTTGTTTATTAACGAAAACATAGTAAGGTTAATCAGTCTTCTCTACGGCCATCACACTTTGACCACCCTAATAGATTCAGATAATATTATTGCTGTTTATGTGTAAAGCGCCAACATATTCTGCAGTGTGGTACAATGGGGTGCAGGGTTATGTATATAATAGAGTGACACAGTTACGTATAACAGAGTTGCAAACAGGGATTCTTTTTCCTATTGTGATGCACTTATTGTATTATATTCTCCCTGATTTCTAAAGCACGGTGTTGACAGTTGGTACTATATAAATAAATATATTCATGCATACAAAACATGTGTGGTCATGTGGAGCTTCAAAATGGTTTAGCTGAAGTGCCATAAAACCAACAGTGACACTGTGCTGTCAAAAGGTCTTTAGACCCTGTTATCTCAATGTTTACGCTACACGAACATGACTGAAGACACGCTTTCTAAATAAACAGGACGGGTGAGCTCGGACTATGTGTACCATTAACTTGAGCTCCGTCTACGATTGGATACTGCCAGAAAGCAGGGATTACATATTTTATTCCTGTCACAGCAAAAAGGATCATTGGTAAAGCAAAACATTACAAGTCCTACTAAATGTTCAGTATCTTTCAATGCTACTTTTCTTAAAAATAAACAGAATATAGTTACATACACGTTGAAGTGCTACATTGCTTGTGGTGCTTGTAATGCATTATGCCCTCGTACAGTTGGACTCCAGCAGGATCCTGCAGCACTTCAAGCAGTGAAAGAGGTAAATAAGACAAAACCACCTACAGTAATTCCCAGAAAGCCTGCAGTTAAGTGATCACACATCCTACATCTTCTTCCATTAGACATTGTAGGCACTTCCATCTGTTACTGTTCTGTAAAAGCATGCGTTATGTACATGTAAAAGCATCTCACCTTGCTCTGTGAATGTTACAGCCTTACTGCCTCCTCCTTGTCAGCCTGTTTTAACTGAAACCCCAAGTGAGAAGTAGTTTCAGGAGGACAGGTGTAACCGGTCTTACAAGTGCGGCTGAGGAGAAGGAGGCTGAGCCTGGTTGCTCACACTCTCTGCTAGGACCTAGTTTTGGACAGAGGAAAGCAGGCAGTAAGCTCCTGTCATTAGGGTTGTTAAAGGGGCCAGGCCACCTGAACAGGTTGGTTCAGTTGTTTTTTTTTGTTTTTGTTTTTTTTCATTCTCTTTTTAGTAAGAGAAGAAAATAAGAATGAAAGGGCTATATAAATCCTAAATCACTAAGATTATGAAGTAAAAACATATATCATAGTGAAGCAGAGTAGGGCACAACAGACCGATTAAAAAATGGACACACCTGAGATACCTGGAATATATGCTAATTCGATATGCAAATGACTCCTATTAGCTTATTACCAGATGTCTCTCCATGTGTTGTTTAAAGATGTGTTTGAGGGGATATATATGTAGCACACTAAATAAGGGGCCTATTCTAGTAGCTCCGAAGTTGTCATTGAATAATAATAATAAAAATAATAATAATAATAATAATAACAACATGTTCTTGTATAGCGCTGCTACAAGAACTGTAGCTGTTTTGCAGAGACATTTTGCAGACACAGGTCCCTGCCCCGTGGAGCTTACAATCTATGTTTTTGGTGCCCGAGGCACAGGGAGATAAAGTGACTTGCCCAAGGTCACAAGGAGCCGACACCAGGAATTTAACTAGGTTCCCCACACTCACACTCAGTGCCAGTCAGTGTCTTTACTCACTGAGTATATTTATGTAACACAGTTTATCTCCCTCCCCTCACTTCTGGTTACTGCTGTTGCGGTGCGGTAATACCTGTGAGGGTCCAGGAGAGCTGAGTGGTCCACGATGGTGTGGGGAAGAGGACAGGTTTTGGATAACCTTGATGTTCAATTCAGGGTGTCAGCGCCTCCAGCTCCAGTGGGCTCCAGGATTTCCTGAGTCAGTCCCCCACTAGAACAGATTTCATCCATATGTAACCCATATTCCCCTCCCCCCCCAATCGCAGATAGGGTGTATGTAAAGGGATCTATATGCATTACCCAGCGTGGTGCTTTACCTGTTAGGCTCACAGGAGGCCTAAGCCTCCGCCACGGAGAGCCTGGGGCACGTATGACACAATATGAATAACCTCGTACTTGGTGCAGCACCTCCACCTGCGATGGCACCCACCAGAGGGGGAGTAGTTCCTCGCAGGAAATATATATATCACTCCACACAACGTATGTAAAACAACCAATGACTTTACTTGCAGCAACCATAAGCATATGCACGTATATCAACAGGTGTCCCTCCCTAGAGGAGACACTAACTACTGCGTCGCGCAGGACGCTACCTCCACCTCCACCGGATGATCCCACCCAGTGTCCAGGAACCCCACACAGTATTACCCCACCCTCAAGTGAGATGGATATGTGTGACTGCGCAGCCACTATGTCCCTTGTGAATGTGATATGACTCGTTGGTGCACTTGTAGATTACCTGCCGGGCACTCCGGTGCCCGGGCCTGCCAAGGAACTTCACAAAGGATCCTGACGTCGACTGTACACCGGAACTACCGTCCGGGGCGATCCCACCCGGAGGGCTGATGCAGCAACAGCGTAGGTCTGAGCCAAAACCTCTGGA
The DNA here is from genome assembly GCF_040206685.1 of Ascaphus truei. NCBI lineage: Eukaryota > Metazoa > Chordata > Amphibia > Anura > Ascaphidae > Ascaphus > Ascaphus truei. Next base: position 203,660,724 of record NC_134484.1, on the reverse strand, counting down.
CGGACGTGCAGCTTCTGCTGTGTCCTTAACTGGCTCTGAATAATACGTGGCAGGGTCCCTAACCTGGGGGCTGTCCCTGATACAACTCACACTACTGGGTGACTCAGGGCTAGCTGGGGCCTTGGGGGCTGCTGGCCTAGTGCAGGGAGTCACTGACTCCTTCACCCTACCTCCTTCCCCTAGCTTCTCCTGGCACCAACTGCCTAACGTGCTCCAAGCCCGCGAAATGTATCTCTTTGCTCCTGCAGGGCCATCCTCCAGCCCTATTGGCTCCCTGGCATCACATGGGGCGCTGCTGAGGCTCATGGGACTTGTAGTCCCTTCCAAGAGCCTTCCCTGGTAGGCTAGGGTTTCGCGGGCTCCCCTCACGCTTTCCTTGCGCATGCGCAACTCTGCAGGGCCGTCGGGACTCACTGAGCATGCGTGATCAACAGCAAGATGGCGGCGCCCTGTTCGGGAGCCGTCGGGGACCGCCGGAACGCCAAAGCGCTCCCTGCACTGGCCCCCACCCTCCAGAAGTGCCGGAGGGTCCATCGAGCGACCCGCAGCAGCGGAAGAAACGAGGGAGGGGTCGCGGGGCAGCAGGCACGCAGAGGGGACCTAGCTATATCCTCCCCCTGGTGAAAAATCCAACGTCCCCGCTTGGGGAACGACGTCACTCGGCATAAGGTTATACAATAGAAATGCAGAGCATGATATGTACAACTTATCACGTTTGACTTTACACAACAGGATACAAGGCAGGTCACATATGATAACCGAGGCCAGCTGAGACCATTTGTGGGGTGCCCCTAACTGATCATGTGGGGGTACCTCACTTTGACTTATGTGAGCCTCCGCCGTGATAATCTCTTGACGATCGTGCTCAGGGGTAACAGTCACTAGCTCCTTTATACTTCCTCCCTCTGGTGGAAGGAATAGTGCAATGTCTCTTGGCCAGACCTTTACCCAGCCATCCGCCTCGCACATGCGGTATACCGAGAGGTCCTGACCTTTTCCTCTGTCCACGACATGATGAACAAACCGCTCCATGTTGCGCATGAAGAAGGCAACGATTGCCCTAGCTGGCACGGCACAGTCTTTGTTGGCTCCATTAGCCACTTCTGAAGTGATGCCTTTGGGATACATCAAGAGCTCAGGGTCTTGAGACAGATGACCTTGGTGATCCTTTGCGGAGAAGTAAGCATCGGGCAGGGTCTCTTCACCGGATATCTCCATCACCTCCTGCAGGGAGTAAAGGGTTGGGGCCTCACCGCTGCATTGACTCTCGTGGCCAACTGGTCCTCGGGGACGCTGTCTGTTTCCACCCTGGCTGTCTTGGGACCTGTCCCCGGCACTTCTGGGGCAGTCCATTTGCTTTCGGCAAACTCGGGAGCGTTGGATCCCAGTCCTGGGACCATTTGGGTTGGAGCGCACGGGCTCACACTAAGATCATGAGACTTAGTTAGGGCCTTTTCTACGGCCACCTCCATCGGGGTCTGCGGGGAGTAACGAGGTTCCTAACCACTCCGCTGGCTTGCGACGTGTTCCTCTTCCTCCGGATGTCCCTCCGACACACTGGGAGTCGCCACGGCCATGGGACACTTCCGCGGCACCGGCCGCACCAGCACTCACCATCGAAAGGTGTCCGGACTTGTCTGCTCCTCTTTGTTACTGCTGGGGTGGTTCGCCGGTAGGCGCATCGCCACCGATGGTACGCCAACCTCTTCCTCCGAGGATATCACGATCGGATCCTCCTCAAGGGAGTCACCGGGTTCTTCTGCGATACAACCAGTGGGTATTGGTACGAAACGGGCCCGCTCCGGTACCTCCACTGCGGTCGCGCTCTTCTCCGCCGACGGTTCGCTCGGCTCCGTAGCTGGCTGGGCCTTGGTTCTTCCCGCTTGGTTGCAATGGGGAACTAGGGCAGCCTTGTCTTTTATCTCCGCCACCTCCGTGGTTGAGGTAGAGAGGTTAACGGCATCTTCCTCTGCGGGTTCTGTAGGCTGCAGCAGCACAGGCTTCAGGAACTGTGCTCCGCAGCAGGCACACTTGTGTCCCAAGGTCAATTTGCCACATGGGAAGTCACATTGGTTACAGACACCTCGTATACATCCCTCTCCATCCACCTCTGCCGCCTGATATTCTATTAGTAGCTTAAAGGGGTCAAAGTCCATATCATCAGACAATTTTAAGTCCTTTTGCAAACAGGGGCACAACAGAAAGGAGACGTCCCTTCCTTTCATCAGCCAGGCTCCATACAACTGAGGATGCGGTTTGCTACAACTTTTGCCTTTCCTAGGGAGAACAGAAGTTACTGACTGAGGCTCACTGTGTTCACTCCCCCTGGTGGAATCTAGAGAAGGGGCACGCTCTTGCAAGGAGTGGTTCGGGCCCTGCGCTGCGCCACTCACATTGTGGGGGCGAGACTCTGGCTTTCGCGCCAAACCCGGACAGGTCTTTGCAGAACATTTTGGTGCATCCTGACGGTCAGCCACACGTGTGTTTTCCTGACTTGGCGTGGGATGCCATTTTAGGTGGGACTCACTGGATGAGGGAGCCTCCATTTTGATCACAGTCTTATCTACTGCACTATGGCTCTTTGCATATACAAGGGGGTAGCCCTCAGGCGGGGCCTCTGGAGCATGTAAAGTCAGAGGGGCACCTTCTCTGCATATGTCCTGATTCGCCAATATCAATAAGATACTCCACTGATCAGTGGGGTCAAACGTTCCTGCTATCACCCTCACGTAGTCCAGGCCCAGGAGTGCCCGTAGGGCCTCCCAAATTTAATTCCCAGAAAAATTCCCTTCTTTATACATGGGAACGTTCCCTACTGCTACCACGTGACTCGGCAGCACTTTCCTCCTGACGGCCCAGTCATGAACCTCCTGGCTGGTGGGCACAAACATGGTGGACAATTCAAATACGCAATTTGGCACAAAAATAGAATAGGGCACCCCAGGTCTGATCTCAGCAGAGCCTCCAAATGTAACCCATATTCCCCCCCCCCAATCGCAGATAGGGTGTATGTAAGGGGATCTATATGCATTACCCAGCGTGGTGCTTTACCTGTTAGGCTCACAGGAGGCCTAAGCCTCCGCCACGGAGAGCCTGGGGCACGTATGACACAATATGAATCACCTCGGACTTGGTGCAGCGCCTCCACCTGCGATGGCTCCCACCAGAGGGGGAGTGGTTCCTCGCAGGAAATATATATATATCACTCCACACAACGTATGTAAAACAACCAATAACTTTACTTGCAGCAACCATAAGCATATGCACATATATCAACAGGTGTCCCTCCCTAGAGGAGACACTAACTACTGCGTCGCGCAGGACGCTACCTCCACCTCCACCGGATGATCCCACCCAGTGTCCAGTAACCCCACACAGTATTACCCCACCCTCAAGTGAGATGGATATGTGTGACTGCGCAGCCACTATGTCCCTTGTGAATGTGATATGACTCGTTGGTGCACTTGTAGATTACCTGCCGGGCACTCCGGTGCCCGGGCCTGCCAAGGAACTTCACAAAGGATCCTGACGTCGACTGTACACCGGAACTACCGTCCGGGGCGATCCCACCCGGAGGGCTGATGCAGCAACAGCGAAGGTCTGAGCCCAAACCTCTGGATGGACGCGCAGCTTCTGCTGTGTCCTTAACTGGCTCTGAATAATACGTGGCAGGGTCCCTAACCTGGGGGCTGTCCCTGACACAACTCACACTACTGGGTGACTCAGGGCTAGCTGGGGCCTTGGGGGCTGCTGGCCTAGTGCAGGGAGTCACTGACTTCTGCACCCTACCTCCTTCTCCTAGCTTGTCCTGGCACCAACTGTCTAACGTGCTCCAAGCCCGCGAAATGTATCTCTTTGCTCCTGCAGGGCCATTCTCCAGCCCTATTGGCTCCCTGGCGTCACATGGGGCGCTGCTGAGGCTCATGGGACTTGTAGTCCCTTCCAAGAGCCTTCCCTGGTAGGCTAGGGTTTTGCGGGCTCCCCTGACGCTTTCCTTGCGCATGCGCAACTCTGCAGGGCCGTCGGGACTTACTGAGCATGCGCGATCTACAGCAAGATGGCGGCGCCCTGCTCGGGAGCCGCCGGGGACAGCCGGAACGCCAAAGCGCTCCCTGCACTGGCCCCCACCCTCCAGAAGTGCCGGCGGGTCCATCGAGCGACACACGGCAGCGGAAGAAACGAGGGAGGGGTCGCGGGGCAGCAGGCACGCAGAGGGGACCTGGCTACACATACCCCTACCCAATAGACTGAGAGCTCAGGCAGTGGTATATGAAAATGGATGCTTTATTTGTGCAGTCACTGCAGATGGTATACAGCAGATCAGATAGTGACAGAGGGTGCCAAGCCTCTGGATGGTGCTGGGCTCTCTGTAGTCTTGAGGCCTCTGATCTTGCTTGGTTCAGTCAGCCCAGGAGGAACTGACTGGCCTGGCTCACTCCCAGCCGGGGGGAGCAGCACACACCTTCTCTCCCTAGAAGGGGTAAATAACTACTGAACTATAATTTAGACTTCCTTTCTGTGCCTCCAGAAGGGGAGGGCACAAGGTCTGTACCATGATTGGCTGTACACTGAACCTTGTGACACCACCTCTTCTGTCACTCATCGAATCAGCATGGGGGGGCAATGCCCCCTAGGACAGCCTGCCACAGCCTGTAACTACCAGGAACTTACATGACAGGAGGCAGAGAGGCAGGCTGGACTAGCCACGCTACACTCTCCCCTGGGTGGAAAATTCAATGTCCTCACTGGAACAAATGTAATGCACCATCCATCAATCTGTAGCCTGCAAGATAATAACAGGTTACACATATGGCCAGGTAAGACCCAAAACTTAGGATCAATAGGGTCCACCTCCTGGTACAGAATAGAGGGGCCCTTAGGGACTCTTACTCCCAAATTTATTTCTCCTAGCCATTGACGTATAGCCTCAGCTGTATCCTCTGGGAAGTAGCGGCCTTCCCTCCACCAGTGATCCACTATGGGACCTTCTCCCAGCAAGAACCTGGTTCTATCCGTGCTGGTGACATAGCCATGGAACATAGGGTCCCACCACTTAAGGGGTTCCCCGGACATAGGTTCAGGCCTTGGGCTATTTGGCCTGGTACACACTTGGGAAGATACGCCAGAAGTATTAGACTGCTGAGATTGTGACCTTGACGATTCCCTGAAAGACCTTTTAATACAGCGTGACACAGGTATATCACCCTCAGATTCATCAGAGTTACTATCCCCCCTCCCAAAAGACCAATCCTGTATATCAGGGGATAACCCAGGGGACACATTATCACCTGGGACCTGGATAGTACAAATGTGGAGGTGGTAGGATCAAGGGTAGTGGCCTGGGCAGGGACAGGAGTGGGATGGACCGGGGACTGGGGCTTAGCACTGTCCATGACCTGTCCATATATTGTGGGCTTGCCGCAACCCCAAGGAGGTAGTATTGGCGTGGCCTCAGGAATCCGGTGTCCCCTTCCCTTGCATTTGGCCATATAGCAGGAGGCATCAACAGGGAGTAGTCTAGCACTCACCACTGATGGGACTAACGGTGGTTCAGCAGGTGCTAGCGACACCATCTTGCTGACGTCATCACTCAGCGACAGTCTCGCGAGACCACCGGGCAGGCTCGAGTTTGGCGGCGGCGATGATGTCACATCCGGTTGAACCGGAAGCTCGTCACCCCGTGGCGCACCGAACAAGGCCCTGCCCGGCGCATCGTTCAGGTAGGCCACATCTGAAGCCAGAAAGAAGTAGGAGATGCAGAAAGGAGAGTGACCTCGCTCTGGCTGAGCCAGTCACTTTGGGGGCGGTGTCAGGACTTGGCGCCGAAAGCTTGCAACTGGTTTTGCAAAATTCTTGCAACTTGGATTTTGTATCCCATGCGGTCCTGATTCCAGGTGGGAGCGCCATTTTGGATGCAGAAGAACTGGCAGACTCACGGTGGCCGCCATTTTAGAACACAGTCCATGCTTCCAGACTTCACAGTCTAGTCCTCAATGTAAAATCCACAGCACAGCACTTAAGATTAGGTACACAGGGGCCATGGTGATGCTTCAGGGGCACGTTCCTCACACTTTGACTGCTGCATAGTCCAGAAATAAATGTGCACAAGGTCCCTTACGGTACACTGTAAGGGGCCCGTCCCTTGTAGAACAGGCATGGGGTTCACGCTCCCGGGATACATTTCCCACCAGGTACACCCCCAACTTGCACAGTACGTTGTGCATGGTGCATGGGTTACCCCAGAGCCCGAAAGGTCCCGTCCCTATAACACAGTCTATGTGCTTGGTACCCAAGGGTCCCCACAGTACACTGTGAAGGACCTGGCCCATTTTACAATACTGAAGGGTAACAGCGCTCCCCCGGTAACATCCCATTGGATGGGTCGCCCCAACATTGCACTGTTCATGTGCCCAGGTACCCAAGGGTTCCTCACAGTTCATGGTAAGGGTTGTATATGGATAGAGAAAACGAGCGCAAACATAGTGTGAATGTAACAATACTTATTATCTCAGTGATGTAGATGGGTTTCCTGGATGGGTGCCGCACAGGTGTTTTGTGAGTTTATTCAGAAACCACTTGTAGTACAGTTGAGGTGAAGAGGTCCAATGCGCACTCACATCCAGGTAGAGATATAAAGGAGGAGAGAAAAGAAGAAAACCACAAATAGTGTAACTGTAATGCAAACCGACAAAGGTCTAAGGAAGAATGGTATTACACTCACATTTTGTGGAATTCAAACAGGCATTTCGGTTATCAAATTAACCACGTAGGATGAAGGTTCTCAAATAATGGGATACTTCCACTGATGTGTAGATTCTCAAATAGCAGGATACTCCCGATACGTAGTGGAGAAAGAGACACACAAATAGTGTAATACTGTATGAGCACATGCACAATATGTAGAATATTGTATATACACCACATTCTTACGAATGGTAAAGCGCTTTTAGGTTATAAAGTAACCAACTTATAGGTGGACCTGTAGAAACAGGGTAATCCCAGCAGGGGAAGGAAAAGGACGCAGGAAAAAAAGTCAAAAACTTTATATAGTAAAAATAAATTAAAAGTAAATTTACAAAGCTGCAAGCTAAAACAGCTAGAACAGGGGTCAAGAAGACTAATAACCCACTCTCAGCATGCCCCAGTGATGGCCATACACAAGGGGATACCAAATAGAGAAGGTGAAAAAATCAACCAGCTCTCCCAGTCTCTCTATAATAGCAACCAAGCATAAGTAAAGTGCAAATGTCTATCCCAACGCGTTTCGTCCGTAAGACTTCTTCATGGGGCTTTCTCATGAAGAAGTCATACGGATGAAACGCGTTGGGATAGAAGCGCTTTACCATTCGTAAGAATGTGAGTGTATATACTATATTCTACATATTGTGCATGTACTCCTACAGTATTACACTATTTGTGTGTCTCTTTCTCCACTATATATCGGGAGTATCCTGCTATTTGAGAATCTACACATCAGTGGAAGTATCCCGTTATTCGAGAACCTTCATCCTACGTGGTTAATTTGATAACCGAAATGCCTGTTTGAAGATCCACTGGGCAGGTATTGTTACGCACGTGCACCACCTACAGAGTACTCACATATAGTGGCAGCGCTGACCACAGGACAAGGGTTATACTGTGGACACGGTGTGGGGGTACATGGTGGTGGGCAACGCGGTGTACATTCATAAGTGGGAGTGAATGACATTGGGACTCATAGAGTTAAGATATATATGTTCATTATTGCTTTATCATACCAATTGTGTGTTATTGGGTTGTGTCCTGTGAGGGCCCCTTTCCGCCCTGTCGGGATCCCTCTCAGGTGGAGGCGTTGCACCACGAGAAAGCGAATATATATGTAACCCAGGTTCCCCGAGCGGAGGCTTAGGCTCCTGAGGGCCACACAGGTAATATACAGCATTAGTAGCATCTGTATTCACAGGGAATACCCGTTACACACTATTTGTGGTTTTCTTCTTTCTCTCCTCCTTTATATCTCTACCTGGATGTGAGTGCGCATTGGACCTCTTCACCTCATGGTAAGGGTTGTCCCTAGCCCTGTCTTGGAGTACAATGAAGGGTATCCACGCCCCAACAAAGTCTCACTGGTAAGGGCTTAGGCAGCCCCCTCCCTAGTGTCGCCTCAGGGAGATTCTCCACCCTTTCTTAACACGGATGGGTGTCCGGGGTCCCTGGGGTAGCATCAGGGGCCCGACCCCGGCCTCTCTTACTTTTGCTGCTGTTTTTATAAAGTCCCTTAAATTCCTGGCCTGTCACTGCCATCTCAGCAGCGCCTCCAACACACAACACAGTTCCCCCCCTGGAAGATGCCATTACATTACTGTTGGAAGTACGATCATTCACCCAGTAGCCCAAGCACGCTGATTAGGGGTCACACTTGACTTCTCTCTCACATTCTCCTCTCCCATTCAGAACGTTTCTAAAACTGTCGCTTTTTCCTCCGCAATATCACAAAGATACGCCCGTTTCTTTGTTGCTCGACTGCTAAATCTCTGACTCAGGCCCTCATTCTCTCTCGTCTTGATTACTGTAACCTCCTGCTGTCCGGACTTCCTGCCTCTCACCTGTCTCCCCTACAATCTATCCTAAACGCTGCTGCCAGAATCACTCTACTCTTTCCTAAATCTGCCTCCGCGTCTCCCCTCCTGAAATCCCTCTCCTGGCTTCTGATCAAATCCCGTATCACACACTCAATTCTCCTCACTTTTAAAGCTTTACACTCTTCTGCCCCGCCTTACATCTCAGCCCTAATTTCTCGTTATGCACCATCTCGACTATAGCGTTCCTCTCAAGGATGTCTTCTTTTTATCCCCTTTGTATCTAAAGCCCTCTCTCGCCTTAAACCTTTCTCACTTACTGCCCCACACCTCTGGAATGCCCTTCCCCTCAATACCCGACTAGCACCCTCTCTATCCACCTTTAAGACCCACCTTAAGACACACTTGCTTAAAGAAGCATATGAGTAGCACCGTGGCTAATACTATACACGACACATAAAGCTTGGCCCCCTGCAGACGCACTTACCAGAACACCTTCCTACTGTCTCTGTGCGTTCTCCCTACCTACCAATCAGACTGTAAGCTCCTCGGAGCAGGGACTCCTCTTCCTTAATGCTACTTTTATGTCTGAAGCACTTATTCTCATGACCTGTTATTTATATTATCTGTTATTTATTTGATTACCACGTGTATTACTACTGTGAAGCGCTATGTACATTAATGGCGCTATATAAATAAAGACATGCAATACAATACTGGTTACTGCTGTCGTGGTGCGGTCATACCTGTGAGGGTCCAGGAGAGCTGAGTGGTCCGCGATGGTGTGGGGAACAGGACAGGCTTTTGATGATCAACTCAGGGTGTCAGTGCCTCCAGCTCCAGTGGGCTCCACGATTTCCAGAATCAGTCCCCCACAAGGGCAGATTTCATCCATACCTCAGAGAGCCAGGCTGGACTAGCCAGGCTACATTTAAATGAGTCACACGTCCTAAAATATATCCATAACCAATCAGTCTAAAAACCATTGTGATCAAAGGGGTACCAGTATCAGACCAAACAGTATTAGAACCCACAACCCTGTCATCCAGGGCAGCAGCTCTAGCATTGAACTAAACCAGATGCTGGGAAATTCCACTGTCGCATATCTCTCAGATGTGCTAATGTTTTTGCAAAAGGAACATCGCAGTTCTTGGAGCTACTAGAATATAGCGAGTTTGCAAAAAATACTATTTTGGTCATGCTGCCCGGATTTGCACAGCCAGATTGAAAAGACTTCTAAAAAAAGCCTATTTCGCACGGTTTCGAAATGCGAAAAGAGCTTACAGAATAGCAAAACATGCAAATTTAAGTCAAAAGTGTACTTTAGACGCGTTAAGTTACATTTCGAAGCTACTAGAATAGGCCACTGTGAAGACATGTATGTAAACTCACCAAGTTCCATCCTAAGAAATTGATTGTGTATCTACCAGTCCGAGTGTATGGAGGATGAATAGCTATTTTCAAACCCAGAAAATCATGATTTTATACCAGATATAAGTTGTAAAAGTTCCTTCTAAAGTAGTGGTACTGGGTCTGATTTCAATCATTTCCAATTGTGTAAACTTTAAACAATATTTATGCCGTAAAGTATTGGAACAACCTACCAGAGACTCTCACAGCCGCCACCAGTTTAAGTTCTTTCAAATCTAAGGCTCATTTTAATCTGGTCTGTAACTGTTTCATACGCTCATAATATATATTTTCTTTAACTGTGCACGCAATGTCTTGTATATAATGTATACCCTGTTCATTTATGTAACTGTATTTGTAACCATGTATTATTTGTTTAACTCTGTGCCCAGGACATGCTTGAAAATGAGAGGTAACTCTCAATGTATTACTTCCTGGTAAAATATTTTATAAATAAATAAATAAGAAAGGAGGAGCCTTTTAAATCAGCAATGCCCTCCTGAAACCTATACTTTAACTCGTGTAATGTTTGTAATTTGCCCCTTTGCCCTGCTTTAAAAAAAAAAAATGCGTATTTTTAGTGTTAAAAATGATGATATTCTGCCGGGGATAAATCTGGCCCCTCAGGAAGCGATGGGCTGGAAGACGCAGAGCTCCCAGCGGAACTAGGGAGGAAGGTTCCCCCCCCCCCTCTAATGCCCCTACCCCCCGCTTTCCTTCAGGTTTGTGATTTGTGTCTGTTGGTTTGTCTACCCAGTATCTCTTATTGTCGTCTGTTGAAAGCAATGATACATGGACGATTGACAATGTTTTGCAAATGTTTTGGATGGAAATATATGCAATGTTTGTATAACGTGAATTATCAATAAAATACAAGTTGAAAAAAAAATAAATGATGATATTCTTAGGCTAAGGCCCCGCTCCCTCAGTCAGCGCGCTCGCACTGCAGATAGGCGGGGTGCTGACAGACACGGACCGCGATATGCGGTCTGTAGGGAGCAGGGAGCCGGGGCGGGAGTGGGAGGGAGGGGGGCGGGCTCCGATCGTGGTGCCGTCCACCCCCCCACACACATACATATACACACACACACACACATACACACACAGACTTTAATAACACGCAGCTCCTTCCCTGCTCCCCGCCCAAGGCGCCTCCCACCTAGCTCCTTCCCTCCCCTCCTCCCCATTGGCTGACTCGCGTACCACGTGACGCGTCAACGCCGAAATTCACAAGATTCTTGCAGCATCGGCCGGCTGACGCGTCACAGTACGTAGTCAGCCCTGTCGGAAGGAGGCAGCGGGGGCAGGGACCACTCGGGCAAGGGTCTGGTGGTCTGCGGCCGCGCGCCCCGCCGGCCGCAGCGGGTTCGCAGCCTTAATCTCTACTCTCAGGAGTTACCATGATAACCTTTAGACTGCACTCTAGAGAGAGTGTTTCCATTTTGATATTATATCCCCTGAATGAAGCATCATATTTTCTAAATATAAATACAGCACTGGGAAGGGGAAGAAGAGATCTCTTAAAGAAAGTTTAAAAAATAAATGGTAAAACAAATATGGCTGTCAGCGCGGCGGCCTGCTGCTTTAAAAAAGAAATCCCCTCATTTTTAAAATGTTTGCCAATAAAAAAAGTGTTGCCACCTGTTGTTTATTAACAAAAAGGTCTGGTAATCTGACTCCTCTGATGCCATTACACTAAGGGCCGGATACATGACGCTGTGGTAATCTAAAAATGCAGTATTAGTGCCAATTACTGTGCAATACATCAACGTTGCACCGCCAAAAAGAAAGCACTTTTTATCGGATTATAGGTATAATACCGCATTTTTAGGTAAAACTGATATACATCAAGTTCCGGTATTTATCGGAATGGGATGAACAGCAGAAATACAGCAAATAATGTATCACCTAGTCCGGGCTGGTGTTAGCCTTATCTTTCCTATATATACTGTAAAATGGCCAATATACTGGCCATTATATACATGGGCCAGATAAGGTAAACCAAACTGAAATAGATGATAAAATATTACTTTAAATACATTCCAGTAAATATTAACCCCTTAGCAGCCCATGGGTTAACTAGTCATTGGTTTCCATGACTACGTGACCAAAAATGGCTACAAAGGGGTTAATATAAACATAAAACCTCACCACATACCCCCATTGCCCATGCAAGGATTTACTAACCGCTGAGGTAATTAAGAGTTTAACCCATCCTGGCATACCCTCAGGAGGCCTAACCACCTTCCCCGGGGCAACTACCTCATCACCCACAACAAACAAATACTCCCCCCCCCCCACTCCCCTCCTATAGACTAATGCCCGAGATTCCTATTAGCCAAATGTAGCTAATACTGGTTTTGGGCATAACCAAAAAAAAGCAACCATTGCTTGTCACTGTGGATAGTTTGGCCCTCTCAATGGAGAGCCTAGCCACATCTAAGCCTGAAGCCAGACATACACACCTGATCTCACCCACGCCTCCCTGCCATCTCTTCCCCTGTAAATGGTGTTAACCTTTTCATTTAACACTGACTAACCTTAAAACTTGCCCCACAAATCAAGCATCCCAATAGTCTGCACTCATGGCTATTGTCCCACAGTCACTTATACCACCCACTGTGGCCAAGCCCACCCATCTACAGCACTTATTCCCTCACCTGCTGTCTCTGTAAGTTTCCCCTCAAACCTCTTAGATTGTAAGCTCTTTGGCCTGGGATTTCCTTTCCTATTGTCTGATTTTTGCTGCACTTATTGTATTTTTAAAATTCCCTGTACTGTATTCTTTGTGAAGCGCTGAGTACACTTTTGGCGCTATATAAATAAAGACATACAACACAATACAATACATTGACAATAAATGGTAACCAGTAATACAAAAAAAATATTAAAAAAATTAATGACCCCTCTTCATTACCTTAGTGGCTAACCGCTAAGTTATTTAAGGGGTTAACCTCTCCCAACAAACCCCCGGGGGCCTAGCCACCCAACACAGGACAAATATCATACCCACTAAATTATTGTAAACGACAAAATAAACAGCACAAAAATCTCCGGTTGAGTCGCTCAGGAGCGTGACTGTACTGGATAAGACAGTCCTACAATCCTACGCGTTTCGTAGTAGAACTACTTCTTCAGATCCCTAGTAGTTCTACTATGAAACACGTAGGATTGTAGTTATAGAGTGTAAGCTCTGCACAATTGTGGCAATTAGGGCTGAAACAACCTGTCTGGTAACCCTGGTGAATATCTTGGGAAACAGGGTAACGCCAGAGCTGAAAATAGTGGAGTTTGGCTGAGGGGGACCCTCCCCCCTTCAAACACCCGGTTCCTACCTTGGAGGAACCAACATAGAAACTTAACCCCAGGATGGTAACGCTCGCCAGAGCTTACATAAAATCGCCCTGGTAGTACTTGGTAAATTAGCTATTATGCTCTCATTTACTAAATATCCAAAAACACACGGGCATCACATAGTTACAGATTACCAGGGACAGGCTCAGACAGTACTGGCTGGGGAAATCCACATAGTTCCAAATGTCTCTTGGTCCACTTTAGAACAAAAAAAGCATAATCAGTTAATGAGTTCATTACGTCCAGCTCTGTTGGAGCATTGTCTTCTGATTCATGTGAATTTATGTAATAGGGAACACATGCCTCTAGGCCTCTCATATGCCTCTAAATGAAAGAGGAGGACAATTTTCTTCTATTAAAAAAAATGTCTTCAGCTGTCAGATATATTAGCCACTTACACTAATAAATAATATTTAGTTTAAATATTTTTTCACGTTCATTTCAGGCTTGTTACTCATTTGAAATCAAACCTCCCTCATTGGAATACATTTACATTTAATGCAGCAATACGTGAAATCTTATATGGTTTTATTTTTTTATTTTTAAATAAATAAGTTCTGTAGTATTAGATCAGTGATTTCCAACCTTTTTTGTCTGGAGGAACCCTTGAAGTATTTTGAAAAATCTCGGGGAACCCCTATCTGGCTGACACATATTAGGTTCGACAGGGGTCAGTCACAACATTTCATACCTCACGAGCCACCTCTATTTCCCACTCTCTACCCATGTATTTATTTCCCATCCATCTCACTAACTCTCCCCCCTCCCGCCTCGCATGTATTTATCCCTTGGGTCTCACTCTTACTCCCTCTTTTCCTCACTCACTCCCTCCTGCCTCCTCTCTTCTCTCACTCTCGCCCCTACTTTCCGTCAATTACCCCACTCTCACTCAATCCACCCTACAAAATACATACCAAAAAAAAAACACCCCCAGGGGGAAAGGGGGGGTCTGTGGTCTATAGGAGGAACCCCTGAGACTGCTTCAAGGAGCCCCAGGGTTCCACAGAACCCTGGTTGGGAGTCACTGTATCAGATAACAGAACACACAATCCCTGAAGCTCTAACTCCAGCACCCGCCACATCATATACACATTTGTGCCAAAGGGTTTAACGAAATGACCCTTACTTATGAGAATACAATAATTTAAGTATTTTTTGTCACATTGGATGTAGCATTGGGTATTTTTATCTTTTGTTGTATACATTTGGCCACGCTCAGTAGCACTCCTTTTGAAACACCTATATATGATATGATGTGGTGGCTGCTGAGGTTTAAGCTTGCGGGGATTGTGTCTTCATTAATTGTCGGCTGGTAACAGTTCTTTGGAGGTTGGTGGCCCCTCCTCCCTAGGTTTAAGCTCACTCCTCCCCACTTTTTAAGTAGCAGGTTGTTCCATGTACCTGTGCAGGACAGGTCTATTGAGACCCTTCTCCCTTCGTGACGTGGCTGCAGTCTTATAACGCTTTGGCCAAAGGGTTTAACTAAATGGCCCATATTTATGAGAATACAATAATTTATCTGAAAGTATAACGTTTTTAGCAGCACCTAAAATGAAGCATATAGAAAGATAAATACAAATGTGGTGCACGGGAACAGTAAGGAACCCTAATTTCCTCCAAAGTTACAATGTAGAACACAGGGTGTGTTCCCAGTATTCAAAGAAAAATACGATAGCAATAATACATGTCATAAAAATAATTTTTACTTATATATCGAAAATTACACGGAGCAAACATCCACATGAATACCACATCAGAAGTATACAATATTATGCTACATAACTCGTATATTACATTTGTAACGGGTATTCCCCCACCCAAGAGCATATGGTATATATGTGCGGGGAACCTAATGTTACCAGGTGTGGTGCTTTACCTGTTAGGCTCACACGGGGCCTAAGCCTCCGCCACGGGGAGCCTGGGGCATGTATAATAGTAATAGGAGTAACCTCGTACCCGGTGCAGCGCCTCCACCTGCGATGGCTCCCACCAGAGGGGGAATGAACCTCGCAGGACAATATATATATATAGAGATCACACAACAGCATGTAAAACAACCAATAACTTTACTCGTGAGCATAGAAACGTACTTGCATATAATATCAACCGGTGTCCCTCCCTAGAGGAGACACTAACTACGGCGTCTCGCTGGACGCTATCCCCCTTACACCGGGTGATCCCACCCCGTGTCCAGTAACCCCACACAATTGTCCTCCACCCTCAAGTGAGATGAATGTGTGTGACTGCGCAGCCACTATGTCTGATAATAATAATATAGGATCGTTGGTGCACTTGATGATGGTTACCTGCCGAGCACTCCTGTGCCCGGGCCTGCCAATGAGCTTCACAAAGGATCCGGAGGCTGACGAACACAGGAACTACCGTCCGGGGCGATCCCACCCGGATGGCTGCTGCAGCCGCAGCGGAGGTCTGAGCCCAAACCTCTGAATGGAAACGCAGCGTCCGCTGTGTCCCTAACTGACTCTGGATACTGATAAGGGGCAGGATCCCTAACCTGGGGCCTGTCCCTACAACACTCAGCTACTATGACTCAGGGCTATCTGGGGCCTAGGGGGCTGCTGGCCCAGTGCAGGGAGTCACTGACTCCTGCACCCTACCTCCTTCCCCTAGCTGCTCCGGTCACCAACTGCCCAACGTGCTGCAAGCCCGCGAAATGTATCAATTCTCCCTTGCAGGGAGATGCTGTGGCCCTATTGGCTCCCTGGCGTCACGTGGGGTGTGCAGAGGCTCATGGGATATGTAGTCCCTTCCAAGAGCCCTCTTACTATTGGCCAGGCCGTTCGCGCTTTCACCGAGCATGCGCGAGCTGTCTGTGGGCCTCCGGCGCTTCTGGCTCCTGCGCAACACAACTCGCAATGGCG
Source organism: Ascaphus truei (assembly GCF_040206685.1). Taxonomy (NCBI): domain Eukaryota; kingdom Metazoa; phylum Chordata; class Amphibia; order Anura; family Ascaphidae; genus Ascaphus; species Ascaphus truei. The sequence continues at coordinate 203,644,520 of NC_134484.1, read as the reverse complement.
GCGCCCTGCACCGCGAGCCACCGGGACCGCAGCAACGCGACCGCGGCCCTAGCAACGGGCCGCGCGCGTCCCCAGCAACCGGCCACATTGTAGGAGAAGCGCGCTGCTTGCTCACCTGCCCCCGCACTTCACCCCGAGCGGCTGATGAGTACCGGAGGGGGGGTTGCGCAGTGACAGGGAACCTGGCTACACATAAATAAATGTAAAAAGGGGGAAATTGCACTAGGGAATGGAGACACGGTAAGGGTAGACAAGGGGAGAGAGTGGGAGGGGAATAAAACAAGGGAATAAGGGGGGCAAAGTTTGGGGGCTCCTAACCCTTTCTTCTAGCCTGTTCCCTTAGATCAGTATTTCCCAACACCAGTCCTCAGGGAACCCCAACAGGTCATTTTGACTGAGCCACCTGTGCTGGAGCAGGGATATCCTTAAGACCTGACCTGTTGGGATTCCCTCAGGACTGAGTTGGGAAACACTGCCTTAGATCAATCCGATCTAGGTACTTCCCTTACCCCTGTAAAAAAACAGGTGCTCCCAAACACTACAAACTAAATATCAATAGATATCAATGAGAGAAATGTCTGCAAATAGGTATCCCACAGTGAGGTACCACATGCAACACTGTTACAGACACTACCTCAATAGAAAACTACAACCAGCACAGATACAGGCTGCCTCACACAATGCAGCAACAATTCTCTAAATACTGATAAGACAATCTCTGCAGGACAGTCTGATTATCCAGTTGTCAGTCTGACTATTCAGTTGGTTTGATCTTTTGCTCTCTTTAGAGATATTTTGAGACTGTGCCTGTACTATCTAGAAGATTTTGCTACATTATCTGGAATAGCCTATTGTTGTGATAATATTGGTTCTCTATTGAATTAATGCGTTTAGCATCGTTAGAAATACTGTGAGATTGTCTTATCAGTATTTAGAGCATTGTTGCTGCGGGATACCTGTGGGATACCTGTGGGACACTGTGGGATACCTGTGGGAAACCTGTGGGACACTGTGGGATACCTGTGGGACACTGTGGGAAACCTGTGGGACACTGTGGGAAACCTGTGGGACACTGTGGGATACCTATTTGCAGACATTTCTCTCATTGATATCTATTGATATTTAGTTTGTAGTGTTTGGGAGCACCTGTTTTTTTTACAGGGATAAGGGAAGTACCTAGATCGGATTGATCTAAGGGCTGTTATATACAGGATACGGCCGTGTGTTCCTATGCGAACGCGCGTGCACCTACCGCATGCTTTTCCTGTATATAGTGCCGGGAGCTGCAGGTAATGTATATATGTGTGTATGTGTGTGTGTATGTGTATGTATGTGTGAGTATATGTGTGTGCATGGGTTGTGTGAGTGAAAGGAAGTGCTAAATAAGATTTTTTAAAGAAAAAAAAACTTTAATAAATATATATTTTTTTAACTTCTGCAATTATTCACACACATACACACACACACACACACACACACACACACACACACACACACACACACACACACACATCCATAAAAACACACATTCACGCATACATGCACACATACACACACACATATACACACATACATACATTTGAGCGCACACAGCGGCGCGAAAAGATGATTTTCCTCATCTTCACTGCTGTCCGTCGGCTCCCCTCTCCCTGCCATGCGCGCGCGCGGCCCTTCTATAGAAAGGCTGACTAACGTCAGCCAACTAAAAATCCGCGCACGGCGCAGCACGCGTCCGGCACTATAGAACGTGCCTAAGGGAACAGGCCAGAAGAAGGGGCTAGGAGCCCCAAAACTTTGCCCCCCTTATTCCTCTCTTTTATTCCCCTCCCTCTCTCTCCCCTTGTCTACCCTTACCGTGTCTCCCTTCCCTAGTGCAATTTCCCCCTTTTTACGTTTATGTATGTAATATACGAGTTATGTGGCATAATATTGTATACTTCTGATGTGGTATTCAGCCTACATCACTACCATGGACATGTGTCATGGATGTTTGCTCCGTGTAATTTTCAATATATAAGTAAAAATTATTTTTATTGCAATTGTATTCTTCTTTGAGTGCTGGGAACACACCCTGTGTTCTACAATCATTTAACTATTTGACTATGTATTTTCTGTCACATTGGATGTTGCATTGGGTATTTGTGTCTTTTGTTGTACTAGATAATAGCAAGTGTGTTTTTAAAAATAATTTATTGTTTTATTCAACTCAATGCTATTTTTAATGAGTTTGACTATACTGTGAATTCTTTTATTTTTTTTTAATAGCAGGTATTAGCCACCTCCCCAGCAGCGCAAGATCTTTGCAACATTTTCCTGTTTGTAATAATTTGTTGCCAATATTCCCAGCAGTTTGAGCTGCAAACTGTAACAATATATAATGTTACCTTAGTAATTTCAGGATACATTGTAGCTGCTGAGTTACATTGACTGAAGCAGCCATTACGTTAGTCACACAATCAGAATTCTGACAGATTTATAACAGGTTGCCAAACCATTGCTATCTTAGGTAAGAATGTAGGATTATACATTTTCACATGCTTTACAAATAAAAATATGAAAAAAGGGGTGGGGGGGAACCTGTATTGTTGTTTTAATCTCCTTATGCTGTGTCATAAATTAAGTGCCACCCAGTGGTCAGTTAGACAAATTGCTTAATCATTCCTAATGCCTTAAAGTGCGTCAACGTTCTGCAATGTGTGGAGAAAACATGTCCTATTGCCTGAGATCAGAAACATACACAGATTGCTGTGTATCACAAAGCAGACAGTTGCTATTCAGACACAGATAATACAGACACAGATAATAGTAATTGTGCCCACTATTGTGTTCTGGAGTTTGAAGAGATAGTACTCACAAATAATTATGTTTGTCACTTCATGGGGAATACAATGATGGTAAAAAAAAATTGCACTGTTGATTGATTGAGAAATGTGATCTATTGATCCATTTTATTTTAACATGAGGTCCTAAGAATCCTGAGCATATCTTTGTTTTCTGCGAGCTGCAGTCACTATGAACCTACAGTATATCCCCACTCAGCAGCATTGTTAGTAGAATTTGCGTGGGAATTCTTATATGCTACCAATATGTTCAGATGGTGGATTTACATTGCTACAAATTGTGCTAATTTAACATAGTGCATAAGAATCATGCTTCATTTTACATTATTGTTTTTAAACTGGCATTAGGGTTCTGGTTCTGGCATCCAATGAATCATAAGTTTATAGTTCATATGTATAACTTTTTTAATGAATATTATTTGTACTTAAAAAAAATTAAGTTATTCAAGAATTACATGTATTGCTATCCACACTATGGAGATGTTGTTTAAAAATATATATTTGCTTAGCATTTTTAAACAAATTGTAATAAAAGTATGTAGCCCTCTTTCCTGCTGATATAGAGAGACTACTAGTGCTGTATGTACCTGCTGGCTCAGCGAGATCTAGGCCTCTGCTAACTGGGAGCCTCGGGTAACAATATGTTCTTTGCAGTGCCTCCACTTACCCAGGATCCCCAATAAGTAAGATTCCCCTAGGTAAGAATAATGATAACAAGCCACAACGTTGTAACCTTTTACTAGTAAGTGATTGCAAAACCTTAGCTTACACCTATCAAGAATAAAACACTTATAATCACAGTACATGAATAGCTGATACTCAGTAGTTATACACCAGTGGCCTGGCCACTCTCCACTTTCAAGTAATGTCACTTCCCACCACCACGTGTACCCCACACCGTGTCCAATGTATAGACTCAGTCCCTTGGTCACTCAACCCAGTGTCCCCAAAGAACCCTCCCCCAAGGCGGGATCAGCGCCTGAAGGTACCGGTGTTGGTGCATTTATTAAATACCTTCTGGCCACTCCAGCAGCCAGTAACAGACTTCGAAAAGGATCCGCCGATCCAGCGAAGTCTCTCACGAGTTTGGTAATGTCCAACAGCTTGAGCCCAAACCACTGAACACGCAGCAGTGCAGGAAGTACACTGTGTCCCTGTCTGCTAATACAGTAAGGGGATAGGATGTCTCTCTCTAGGGCTGTTCCCTGCAGTACCACAAGCTGGTGGTGACTCAGGGTCTGCACTGGGGCCTGAGGGGAAATCTGGCCTACGTAGGTGGGTCACTGACCCCCTGCACACACACACAACTTCTCCGCTTGCTCCTCCGTCACCCTCTGCTAGCGTGGTCTCTCCCCCACGCTTCCCTTTCCTGCCTGCCAGAAATCCCTCCACTCCTATTCGTTCCCTGGTGCCATGTGGCTCTGCTGAGGCTCATGGGAATTGTAGTCCCACCTCAGAGCCTCCTCTCTATTGGCCAGCCGTTCGCGCGCTTACACTGCGCATGCGCGACCTACCAGGGGCGCCCCGCCGCACATCTGCACTGCGCATGTGCAATGATCAAACATGGCGGCGCCCTATGCTTTCCGGGCCGCCGCAGAGCCTTCGATGCACCAGAGCGCTCCCTGCTCTGCCCCCACCCTCCTGAATTGCCAGCGGGTCTGCCGCTCGTCACTACAGTACTCTCAACGGAGGTACACCGGGGGTGGGGGGAGGGCCAGGGGAACACCACTACACTGTCCCCCTGGTAGAATCCAACATCCCCACTTGGAACGTACACCAATGTCACACAGTTACACAATAAAAATGCATATATAGAAATACAACTTATCACTGTATACTCTACATAAGATTATACATTTCATTGAACATTCCAATCACAGATCTCACTCTATTGCGAGCCCACTTCTGAGCCTCATAATGGGGTGCCCCGAATTGATCATAAGTCATTCTCATGGGAGGTTGACCCACTATTTGGCTTCTACGCAGCTGTTCCTGAGTTACTCCCTCGGGAGAGTAACTAATCTCACTTTGCAACTCAGTCTCTTCCTTTGAGGGGCTCAATGTTTCAACACAGTCTCTTTGAGGCACAAAGCATGGGCTCTGTGGATCTAGAGACTGACTCACTGGAGTCACCTCATCTGGTGTTTGACCATGGGGCCCTTTACCTGTGGCTCCTTCGGGAGATGCCCCTGCGGTCGGAAGGCCCCTTTGAGAGGTTCCCTCCATAGAGTCCTCAGAGTTGGTATTATTTACAGTCTCTGGACCATCCTCTGTTGCGTTTGGCTCCCCCTCTAGGGAAGCAGTTATTATTTCCAGATCTTCATCTCCTACTTGAGGTACAGGGAGTAGATGATTTCTATGCCATACCTTTACCCAGCCTTCTGAGTCTTTGATACGATACACCGGGAGGCCAGGCATCTGTGACTCCACCTCATATACACCGTCTCTCCAACGATCGGCCAATTTATGCTTTCCGGGGATGCCCAGATTGGGAAGGAGGACAGCATCCCCTGGACGAATTTCCTTACGCCTCACTTTATGATCCTAGCGTCTCTTATTACTCGCATTTAATTGAGCCGAAGCTTTCTCTGCCAATTTATATGCCTGCTGCAAACTGTCTTGTAACCTTTGCACATACTTGAAATGCGTCCTGTTGGATACCCCATCAGTAGATATCCGCAGTCGTACATCCACTGGTAGCCAAGCTTCTCGTCCAAACATCAGGAAATAAGGTGTATACCCACTGGTCTCATGGCGAGTACAGTTATACGCATGCACTAAAGTCTCTACATGCTTACTCCATTCAGTCTTCTGTGAGCCCTTCAGCATGCCAAGCATGTCGAGCAGCGTTCGGTTAAACCGTTCAGGCATAGCGTCCCCTTCTGGGTGATACAGTGTCGTCCGGGACTTGGTGATACTCAGCAACTTAAGCAATTCTCGTATAAGATTACTTTCAAAGTCCCAACCTTGATCTGAATGCAATCGATTCGGCAGTCCATAATGAAGGAAGTACTTCTCCCATAAGACTTTAGCTACAGTCACAGCCTGTTGGTCTTTAGTAGGAAAGACTTGAGCATATCTGGTGTAGTGATCTGTGATCACCAGTACTTTTCCGATACCTCGGGTGTCAGGTTCGATGCAAAGAAAGTCCATACACACCAAATCCATGGGTCCTGAGCTCTTCAGATGTGCCATGGGTGCAGCCCGGGTGGGTAGTGTCTTTCGCTGTATACAGCGAGTACACCGCCTACAGTGTAGCTCCACAGACTCTCATTTTGGGCCAAAAGAACGGCCAAGAAGTAGCCCGAATGTCTTGTCAACCCCAAGATGACCATGGTCATCATGTAATGTGTGGAGAACCATAGGTTGCAGGATCTTGGTTAGGAACAACTGTCATCTATCTGGATGGTTGTGATATGGCCCTACCCTATACAATAGACAGTTATCCATCTCGAACTTGTTCATTTCTTTCATTAACAGGGCTACCATTTCTTTAGGGGCCGTTTGAGCAATGAAGGATTTCCTTGTTGAAGAGCTTGATGGACTATTCCTACCACTGGATCGTGAATTTGATATTGTACCAGATCCTTCCAGGCAATAATTTTGTCTGGGGTGATGTTCATGCCGTCCGGATGACGGTACGCTCCTGGAATAGCCTTTGCTTGACACCCTAAGGAGTCCACTATCCTCAATTCCGAGAAAGCCACTCTGTCTTGCACCACCGCTGCTTGAGAGCACAAGGCCCGTACTCCTGGTCCAGGAATCTCTTCCCAAACACCCTCATCAGGAGTAGTATTTAGTCCCGGTCGACGGGATAGGGCATCAGCGCCAATGTTCATAGGCCCAGGCTTGTACTTAAGGGTGAATTGATCATTCGAGAGTGCTGCCAGCAAGCGATGGCCCGTAGCATCCAACTTAGCAGACGTGTTGATATATGTCAACGGGTTATCATCAGCCCTAACTTCAAATTGTACCCCATACAAATAGTCATGCAGCTTGTCCACGATAGCCCATTTGAGGGCTAAAAACTCCAGCTTGTGCACAGGATAGTTCTGTTCGCTGGACGTTAAACTCCGACTGACATAGGCCACTGGTCGAAGTCCGGTATCGTATTTCTGGTGCATCCAGGAGGTAGCGACGTTGGTAAATCTTTCAAGGAACCTTTAAAACTGGCATCAACATGTAGGATGTACGGCCGATCAGAATCTGCATAGACCAGCACAGGAGCCTGTGTTAAGTTCTTCTTCAATCCCAGAAATGCCTGTTCACATGCACATGCACATAAGTCCACTTATCCCCGAAGGGTGCTTGAGCGGAAGCGGCTTTCCGACCCGTATCCTCGGGGTAGATTTTCAGAAGGTTATTAAGAATCTTCGCTTTGCGTGAGTAGCCTTCCACAAACCTTCGGTAGTACCCGCAAAATCCCAGGAATGAACATAATTCCATGACGTTATTGGGTCGCGGCCAATTTACCACTGCGTCTATCTTTCCGGGGTCAGTAGATATTCCTTCTTCAGAGATAATATGGCCCACATAGGTCACCGAGGTGCGGCAAAACCGACACTTATCCATTGACAGCTTGAGCCCTTCTGCGCTGAGTCGATCCAGTACTTTCATCAACCGCTTTTCATTCTCCTCCAGCGTCTTCCCGAATACTATAATATCGTCCAGATACACTAAGCATTCCCTGGGGTTCATATCCCCAATTGTCTTCTCCATTAGACGCTGAAAAGTGGCTGGAGCACCGCATATCCCTTGTGGCATGCGCGTGAATTGATAAAACCCTAACGGGCACACGAAAGCTGTCTTCTCCTGATCTTCAGAGTCCATTGGCACTTGGTAGTACCCGGACCTAAGATCCAACACACTGAACCACTTGCTCCCCGACAGGGCATTTAAAAGATCTTCAATTCGAGGAAGGGTATACTGATCTGGCACAGTACGATTATTCAAAGTTCTGTAGTCCACACATAGCCGTACTGACCCATTCTTCTTCCGCACCACCACGATAGGCGATGCGTATGGGCTCCGAGATCCCATAACGATGCCGGCCGCCTCTATTTCTTGCAGTAGTTTTCTCACATCTTCCACATCCCTAGGAGCAATGCGACGGGACCTCTCGGAAGGGAGTCGTATCATGAAGCCGTATGGTATGCCAGGTACTGTGGCTACATCCCACATCCATATCACTGGTGGAGAATACCCCTTGTCTCGCTTCCATCTTGGTCTGCAACCTCTCTTTCCACTCTTTCGTCAAGGGGGAGTCCCCAAAGTCAAACGCCAGTTGAGGGGCGGCTGTGAGTACGGCAGTTGCCTGTGATTGAGCTTCCATCTTCTCCACTGGAGTGACAGGATATATTCTTCCCAACTGCTGCCTGTAGTCGATAGGCATGGGATAGGGAGAAATGTTCTGTACGTATACCTGTACTCTATTCGGTAGTTTAGCCGGCCATACCCTCACCTGGGCTAACAGTTTGTATCCACGCAGTTGGTCGTCTTCCGCAGTACTTTCCAGCGAGAATAGCCAATCTGCTTTTCTTCTTTCTGGATAGCAACAGGTAGCAGTTATCATCTTCCCTCCCCCTGGTGGAATCTCAGTCAATCCGTGATCAATATTGTAAAGGACTCCATGCTCTTCTTCGGCAACTATCCTACAGCATCCCTCTTGTAACACTGGGCACGCTGCTAGCGCCATCAACAGTAGTTTACCCGCCTCCTGTAAATACATACGAATCACTGCTTGTACTATGTCGGTATTGGTCCCCATGATTATAGGGGTACTGGGATGATCTTGGGGTTCGGGGCACAGTAATGCTTCCACTTCCATGGGATGATGCTTGCCGGTATTCAACTGTGGAATATCCAAACGTACCCGCACCACTCCATCGATAGGGTAATCTTCATGGCTCAATCCCCTTAATCTCATAGTGTCTGCGAACAATAGGGGTAACTGGTGAAGGTGCTGATCATAGAAGGGTCAATATACAATGGTCACCTGAGAACCAGTATCCAGTAGAGCAGACGCATAGATGCCTTCAATAACAACCTTGACAATAGCCAGCGGCCCGATGCGGCTGCCCATCTGTGGCGGTGCCGGCACTTCATTAGCCTCTGGGGCCGTACCTTCTTCGGACACAAGGGTGGTTTCAGCGGTCCAGGTGGTGCACAGCATGGACTTCGCTGGCCTGGACGCCATCTTCCTTGTTACGGGACAGTAGGAAGAGATGTGGCCTATTGTTAAATGTCCTTAAATTCGCTTTTTCTATAGACTGACGTCAGCATAACAGAATTCAGCATTCTTGTCGTTTGCACACAAAAACAAAATGTTTATTTTGAAAATAATTACTTACATACAAAAATTGTAAGAATGACGATGATGTTTCAAATAGATTGATATTCTTAAGAATAGTTGCACATAGTAACCTTCTTTCTGTTAATCTCTCCAGGTATTAACATTTCTTTCTCCTCTTCGTGATATCATCACTCTGGCCTGGTCTTTCTTCCTCTGGCCTATCTTCTCCTAAATTCACTAAGCTCACTGCTGTATTTATCCATAAAGACCCACCCAGTCTGCCATTTTAACCTTTAAGATGTTATATCCCAACATGGTATTCACCTACATTATTGATGTCATATGAACTACTTCTGAACATATAAGTAGTTTCAAACTTACTGAATTGAAAAGTCTTATGGCAGCATTTTTCCCAGTTAGGACTTGCAGCTGTTCATCAACTTGAGGCCACGAATTGACCTTTTGGGTCAATTCTGTCTGTCAGAATAGATCTGACCTTTCACTTAGAATACTGCACATGTAACAATAACTGAATATACAATCAGATAATATATAGATATGAAGGAAAGTCCAGACTATTATACTGTATACTTTAACATTCTGCCTTTGATAACAGATTCATTCATTACAATATAATTATTGCTAAATTGGATTTCTTACAGCCCCCCTAAATTCGATTGTAATAGAATCACTATAAATCTTTCAAATAACCATACATATCACATTCAAAACTTATCAAACAGAATGTCAGAATACAGCATACCTCTGAATTACTCTGCCTTCACAATACATATTACCAAGAGTTGAAAAACAATATATCATGTTATAACAACGTACAATGATGAAGACAAATGAGATATTTCCCAATACTGATACATTATAACAGATTTCTTTAAAAACTTTGCCCATTAAGCCTGTAATTACCCATCATGTTCTGTCTCTTTTAGTTTCCCTTCTTCATGTTGAAAAACAATTTCTGCTTTTTTTTTTTTTTTCAACTTAAATTTTTTTATTTTTGAATTGTGTGAGTACATACATGTCATGCATTCATGATAAACATTGGAGGGAAACGTGCCTCCTGCAATTGGAAAACATGCAGCATGTGTAGTATCTGTATACTTTGGACAAACGGGGAGACAAACAGACTAACCGACAAACTAGATGGGGGGAGATGGAGGGGGGGGGGGGGGGGTGGGAGCGGACCTCCGACCGAGGTTCCGCTTCTAAACGTGTGACCGCTGGCTCTCTGCATCTGAGAGAACCGAGAGTCCGGTGGGCAACCGGTGTACCTCACACTCTCTGTCCACCAATGAACTGCGTGTGCTCGTGGACCGTCGAGGTGTCTCAGGGCCTCTTTAAGGGAGAATGCATTTTACGTCTATCAATGCCAAATCATGGCCCTATCTACCCCCTGTATGTCTGTCTGTGCCAACCATGGTGACCAGACTTTTAAGAAATTTGTGCCAGTGTCATTGACCAGACTCGTCAATTTCTCCATCTGGCAAACTGACCAAATTCGGTTCCTGATCTTTGCGATTATTGGGATTTCATTTTGTTTCCAACGTGCTGCGATCTCCCCCCTCACCGCCGTTGTGAAATGTACCGCCAGTTTATTTGCTCCCCTGGAGAGACCTTTTTGCGGCCTGTTCAAAAGGAACCGCCATGGGTCTACGGGGGTGGATGTGCCGAGGATCCTATTCAGCCAATCATTAACTGAATCCCAGACCGGCGTAAGTTTGGGGCAAGACCACAGCATGTGCAGCAAGTCTGCTTGTTGTCCACATTGTCTTGGACACAATGGGGAGTAGCTGGGCAGAAATGTAGCTAATTTAGTGGGGGTGTGGTACCATCTCATCATAACTTTATATGCATTCTCCCTCAAAGTCGTGCACATTGAGCTTTTTGAAGTCGCCGTCACAATTTTTGTCCACTCCTCTACATCAATTTCCTCCCCTAAGTCCTTTTCCCACTTAATCATGTATCCTGTTTTGTCCGTCACTGTCTTACTAGAACCGATCACTTCCCCGTACATCTGCGATGTGAGTCCCTTGGTGGATGTCCCCAAACGACAGAGCTTTTCAAAATTCGTCATTGGGATGTGGGGCTGCACTGATTGATAAAACGCTCTGAGCTGGAGGTATCTAAAGAACTCGGCGTTGGGAATGTTTTGGTATTCTTTAAGTATATCGAATGTCTGAATGCCTCGTTTTCCCCCCAGATCTATTAGCCTGTTTATTTTGCCTTTTTCCAGATAGTAAAGTCTGCGCTGGTCCGGCCCGGAGCAAAAAGTGGGTTATCCCAAAGTGGGGTCATACCTGATGCTTTATGGGTCAGACTACATCTCATACGTGTGGCCTCCCAAACCGAGAGTGAGTTGGTCATGGAGGATAGCGGCATTTTGGCACTAATCCGTGCCTTTTTGGGGAGCCAGATTAAATGTTCCAGAGCCACAGGGGAGCAAAGCTCCTTTTCTAGGGCGACCCATCTCTTTGAGTCTGGATTCGTGTGCCATTGCACGATTTGGCATAATTGCGCCGCTTTGTAGTAGGACAACAAACAAGGTACTGCCAGCCCTCCTGCTTCTGTGCGTTTACGCATAATTTGTTTTCCCACCCTCGCTTTCTTGCCTCCCCAGATAAATTTATCTATAGCTGATTGAAGTGAGAGGAAATCCTTCAATCCTATCGGCACTGGGAGGGTTTGGAAGAGGTATAGGATGCGTGGAAGCAGGTTCATCTTAACGCAGTGGATCTTTCCGATCCACGAAATATTGTGGGTGGACCATCTTTTGAGGTCCCCTCTCAAAGTCTGTGCCAATTTGGGATAGTTTGCCTGATATAGCGTATTATAAGACTTGGTGACGTTGATCCCCAGGTATCTAATGTTTTTCGGTTGCCAATTAAAATTGAAATTTATGGCGATCAGCTTCTCCGTGTGCGTGGGGAGATTAATATTCATAGCATCAGATTTGGACTGGTTTATTTTGAATCCGGAAATCCTGTTGAATCTCCCCAACAGGTCAAAAAGGTTTGGCAGAGAGGTAAGGGGTCTAGATATAGTCAGGAACACGTCATCCGCATAGAGTGCCACCTTATGTGACTGGTTTCCAATGTCTATACCCGTGATGTCTTTGCTGTCGCGTATGTGGGCGGCCAGTGGCTCCATACACAAAGCAAAGAGGAGGGGGGAGAGCGGGCAGCCCTGTCTTGTTCCGCTATTAATTTGGAAGGGGTCCGAGACGAACCCCTGGTGGGTAACCCTTGCCAACGGATTCTCGTAGAGGGCGAAAATTGCCTTTGTTAGTTTCTTTCCCATCCCAAACGCTCCAAGCGTGGCCTCAAGGTATGGCCAGTCTATCCTATCAAACGCTTTTTCTGCATCCAGACTGAGCGCCATAACTGGTATTGATCTGGCATTGGCTATTTCTAACAGATCAATGATTCGTCGAGTATTGTCTGAAGACTGTCGACCCGGGACAAACCCGACTTGATCTGGTTGCAACTGTCTGGGTAGGATGAGACCCAATCTATTGGCCAGGAGTTTGGCGTAAATTTTAATGTCCGAATTAATCAGGGATATTGGTCTGTAGCTTTTGCAGTCCAACGGGTCTTTTCCCTGTTTGTGTATTACCGAGATGGACGCTTGGAGCATATGTTGGGGGAAAGGGGTGCCTCCCAGTACTTGATTAAACATGTTGCGAAGGAACGGGGTTAAGAATTTTCCGAATTTCGTATAATAAAGATTCGAGAAACCGTCGGGACCCGGGGCTTTAGAGGGTTTTAGGTGTTTGATAACCTCCAATATTTCCTCCGTTGTAAAGTCACTACCCATTGCCTCTCTGTCCAACCTACTCAGGCCCGGTAGATTCGAGCCCTTCAAGAAATCTTTCAGAGCTTTGTCCGTGCCAGCCGAATGGGCTACTTTGTCCCCGTCATATAGTTTCGCGTAGTATGTTTTGAACTCCGCTACAATTTTTTGGGGGTTGGCCGTGGTGTCGCCTGACTCCAGCCGTAGGGCCTGGATATTATAATTACTGGTTTTAGCGCTAATCATGTTAGCCAGCAGGGTATCTGGTTTGTTTGCTTTTTCAAAGAATCTTCTCTTAGACCAACTTAAAGACTTCTCCGCCTGAGAGGCCAGGAGTAGATTTAGTTTAGTCTGAGCGTCGCCAATCAGTTGGCGGGTGGCAGGGTCTGGGGTGATTTTATATTTATCCCACAGTGTCTTTAGCTCCGAGTGTTCTTTCCTGATTTTAGCGTTGCTCTCTTTTTTCTTGCGGGCCGCAATACTGATCAGATTCCCCCTTATTGTTGCTTTGTGTGCCTCCCAGAGGGTTATGTGGGAGCTAACGCTTCCTTTGTTTTCTCTAAAGAATGTTTGGATTTCGTCCCCAATCCTGATCTGTAGATCCGGGATTTTTAAAAAGGATTCATTTAATTTCCAGTTTGCTCCTGGCCTGTCCAGTCCTATCTGTGTGCACCATAGCTCTATTGGTGCGTGATCGGACCACGAAATATCGTGGATTCCCGCATGGGCGATCTTTGGGACCAGTCTACTAGAGACAAAGAAGTAATCGATTCTACTAAATGAGTCGTGTGGGTGTGAGTAGAAAGTATAGTTTCTAGTGAGGGGATGGAGTTCCCTCCAAATGTCGACCAGCTGAAGATCCCGCAGTCCCTATTCGAGGGCCCTGGATCCGGGATCCGTCCGGCATCTGTAGGGACCTGAGCGATCTAGGGCTGTGTTTGATACTGTGTTAAAGTCTCCCCCTATGATTAATGCGCCTTTAGCGTGTTTGCGGATAGTTTCAAAGGATGAAGCGAAGAAGGCCGGGTCTTGTCCATTAGGGGCATATATTACGGCGATCGTGATCGGTTGCTGGTTAATGGACCCTGTGAGTAACAGGAACCTACCCTCCTTGTCCTTCTTCACCTCATCCACCACCAGTCCCACCCTATTATGTATCAGTATTGCTACTCCGCGTTTTTTCACCCTTGCGGACGCTAAGTAAACTTGTCTGAATTGCTTATCAAAGTATTTGGGGAAACTGGTGGTGCTGAAGTGTGTTTCCTGTAGTAAAACAATGTCCGCACCCTTACGTTTATAGTCAGTGAGCGCTATTTTTCCGCTTACGCGGGCAGTTCAGCCCCTTGGCGTTGTGTGAGATAAATGTTAATGACATGAGGTGCGTGTGTTCTCACCTCTTGTCCTGTGTGTCTTAGGTTGGGGTGTCCGGTGCTCCCCGGGAGTACTCAGCCTCTCTGCAGTGCACAGCGGTGCGCTCAATGTCAGCGGGTTGCCTCCTTGGCCGGAGGGGGGGAAGGGCAGGGAGAACACATATGGGACACAGGACACATAAAGGGAAAAAAACAACATTGATATGAACAGCAATGGGGGTGAGGCAATAATGGTCCCAGACCACCGCCCCCACCTTGCCTTCGGGAAGGTGGAACTCCTCCAGCGCCCCTGGCTCCCTCCTCCCCTCCACAGGGCTCCTCCGCTCCATCCTCTCCCAAGGACTTTCTCGGCTACCTGGGCATCCGCCCCGGCCCGAGTCTGTAGACGCACAGCGACGGCCAGACTTAAGCCCCCGCCGGCAGACAAATTGTACCATTATGTGCGTGGTATCTCTTGCCATGAGCTATCCTCTAGCACTTCTAAAGAACTGACTCTACCGTCAAACTCCCCCCCCCCCAACTTATTCACGTTCCTAACTAAGTAACCGAGCTTACCTCCAGCTCCCCTCCCACCCTATAACTAACTCGAAACCCTGCCATAGCTTTTATTCGGTCCCCCTTGACCTCTTGTTCTGCCTCCCGTTGTCCCCTTCTGGGGCCTTGCAATTGTTTTCATCATGCAGTCAACAAGCAATCTTTCTGTGCCTAACTCCCAGCCCCCCTCTTCTCCTCCTTTCCCCCCCCTCTTCTCCTCCTTTCCCCCCCCCTCTTCTCCTCCTTTCCCCCCCCTCTTCTCCTCCTTTCCCCCCCTCTTCTCCTCCTTTCCCCCCCCCCTCTTCTCCTCCTTTCCCCCCCTCTTCTCCTCCTTTCCCCCCCCTCTTCTCCTCCTTTCCCCCCCCTCTTCTCCTCCTTCCCCCCCTCTTCTCCTCCTTTCCCCCCCCTCTTCTCCTCCTTCTCCCCCCTCTCCACCTCCTTCCCCCCCCTCTCCCCCTTCTTACCCCCCTCTCCCCCTTCTTCCCTCCCCTCTCCCCCTCCTTCCCTCCCTTCTCCCCCTTCTTCCCTCCCTTCTCCCCCTTCTTCCCTCCCTTCTCCCACTCCCAGTCTGGTGTGTCCCCGTGTCACTCTTAGTCCCGGGCATCCTCCTCCTCGGGTCTCTCCAGCGCTCCTCTCGGCCTCCGTATGCTTACGCTGCGGCTCCTCCCCCTTTGGTCAGTGTCGCCGCCATCTTGGAGGGTCCCGTTTGTCTCCCTGCAGGTCCTCTCGCGGGATTTTTCAGTTCCTTCCCTGTGACGTCACCAGGTACCGCCCTCAGCCAAATGATCAGTCGGAGAGGAACCAAGATGGCCGCCAGACGTGGAACACTGCTGCTGGGCTGCGGAGGCAGCTTGGAGGTAAATGTAACTTGGAACAACCGGTTCCCCAGACGGCTCTCAACATTAGAGCCTTAACGCTGTAAACTGTGTAAACTGTGACAATGTCAGGTGAGCCGGTTTACCCTTTTGTCGTGGGTAAATTTTCTTTTAACGATTTAATTTAATTTTTGTTGTGTGTTTTCTCCTTTGCCTCCAGCCCTCCTCACTTAGGACTCCGAGGCTGTCGGTTCTTGTTAGATTTCCCAGCTTCCCTCCATGTTGGGTCTGGGGTTGCACACTCAGTAGCTGCCTCTGCAGGGGCCTTATCCTGCAGCCCGAGTTTGGCCAGGAAACTCCCCCCTTCCTCCAGCTGCCGCAGGGTGTGTGGGACGCCATTGCGGATCACCATCAGGCCAAACGGGTATAACCAGCGATAGCGAACCCCCTCATCGCGTAGTACCTTCGTAATAGGTGTAATTTTTTTCCGTTTGAGGAGCGTAGCGGGGGAGATGTCCTGAAAGACTTGCATCTTATGGCCTTCCAATAGTGCCTCATTCTGGGTCAGTTGACAGAAGTACTCTTTGGTCCTGAAGAAATGAAAGCGTACTATGATGTCGCGGGGGGGGTCTCCTGGTTGTGGCCTCGAGCGCAGGGCTCTATGGCACCTGTCTAAATGGGTGTCTCGCTCCGACTTCTCTGGCATGAGCTGCTGGAGCCATCTGGCCACAAAATCCTCCGGATCCGTCTTTTCCTCCCTGACCCCCCGGATCCGCACATTGTTTCGGCGGTCCCGATTATCTGCGTCCTCCTGTCTGTCGGCGAGGTCCCGCATTTCCTCTTTCAGTTGGGCAAGTTTTTTTTCAGTTTTCTGTTGGGCCTTAATGGAAGAGTCAAGTTTCCTTTCAAGGGAGTCTGTTCTGATCCCTATGCTGCCTAAATCCGCCCTCAGAGCGGTCAGTTCAGACTGAAAGCAGCGTTTTATGTCCATACAGAACTCCCGCATGTCCCGTCGTCGCATTATCTGGTCGTCCCTTTCATGATCAGCCCCGTCTTCCCCTTCAGACTCGGAGCCGCTATGTATAGGCCCCTCGTGGTTTTTGGCGCGGCCCGCTTCTCCCTTGGCAAAATAGTCGGTTAAGACCGACGAGGTCCGCTTCGATCTCGTTGCCCTTGACATCCCTGCAGCTTCGGCGGGCTATGGGGGTTTTTCGGTGAGTGTCGGCGTAGTTTTTGTGCTTTATTTATTTATTTTCGTGCCGGCTGTGAACGGAGCTTATAACTCACACGTCCATGCAGCCAGCCGTCGCGCATGCGCCTCTCAAACAATTTCTGCTTTTAATTGTTTTTGTAACATCTGAAGTAAACCTTCATCTTTTTAAATTTCTTCAGTCCATTTCTCCCAAGAGAACTCAAACTCATTTATTTGAGCTATATTAAATTGTAATGGAACCATATTTACATCTCTCAAAAATGTGTAAATATATTCCTACTGATTTCCTCCAATACAATTTAATTTTTCAATCATTAAAGGTTTTTACTGTTTCAATACAAAGTAAGCATGAATGATAAATAATCTTGACCTGGCGTAATAAATAAAGTATTTTAGAATAAAAATGTAAACAAGTGTAAAAAATCTATCCATTAAGTCTTGCTATAATTGGGTAAAAAATAAAAATCTGGATATTGGAAACTATTAAATAATAACTGAATATTACTACCACTTTCTAGTACTGTTATAGGAAATAAAACTCTTTCTTTTCCTAATATGAATATTTAAAGAAAAAATAATAATACTTGTACATACTATATATCGCACCCATAAATCTGTATAATTTTGAACCAATAACAATTCTTCTAGCAAACTTTGTTGTGCTCCTAGAGATGTAATTCCCCGTTGTACTTTTTCAGTATTGATTATTTCTTTCAATAGTCCCAGTAGTAATAAATATAAAAAAATTAGTCATTTTGTCCTTTTTCCTAAAAAATGAAAAAATATTCAGTCCCATCGGTGATGACTCTTGTTGTTTTTCCTCATTCTTCTTGATCCCGATCATCCAATCTGATTCTTTATTCATCACATAATTACATAACACCTGTAACAATACAGCAGTATCATTATATTGGTAAATATATTTAACCTTAGTCCATCTTAGTCCACTTACAGTACTGTCTACATGTTACATACATAAATCACAAACATAACCTTTAACATAATGTTAATTATAATGTTAACTATATCATAAGATCCTTCTCAATTTGTTTACCAAATACTTTTTTTCATAAAAAAAATGACCATAATTGTCATCTACTTCACTTCCCCCTTTTAAAATTTTGGAAATACAGAAGACCTATTTTAATTCCTAAATTTTAAATCCTATTCTACCAACTGATTATGGATGATACTTTAAATCTTTATTTAATCCCTAAAATTTCACATCTAAACTTTCATCACTAAACCTGTGAAATGAGAACCCCTATCTGACTCAAGAATGCGTGGAAAACCCCATCTGGAAAAAATATGATTCCATAAAACTCGTGCTGTAGTAATTGCATCATTTTGCTTGACCAGAATGCTCACAACCCATTTTGAAAAGACAGCTCTCGTAATCCAAGCGTATTTTAACCCATTCTTCCCTGAGGGTAAGGAACCATTGTGATCAATTTGCCATGTGGACCATGGGCCATCTGCTGGTGCAATACATTGGAAAGGTGGTTTTTGTCTTTTGAGCCTAGGATTTCCTTTTAAACTTTCCAAAAGTGTCTCTTGTCCTACGTGACCCAAACTTTCATGATTTATGGCCTTTTCTTTATGGACACGAGAAGGCTTTAAATCAACCCAGGAAATAGCAATGGACGTATCCTTTGCCTGTTTCTCTGTAAAGGAAAGGAGCTGCATATCTTTGTGTCTGACTATCGCTGTGGCACTAGTCTCTGTAAGCACTACATTCTGTTCTGTTAAAACCTCTTCCTTAGCCAAGGAATCAACTATTGCATTTCCTTCAGTGAGAAAATCCTGTCCTGTTTTTTGTGTTATTTGGAAATCTTTCTTAAGTGTTGGCTTGTGACAAAAATTATCACTGATTTCAGGTAATTGAAACTCACTGGTGACCATTTCAATTGGACAAACACTTCTCTCGTTACCATATTCAGAAGGATTAATTAACACAGGCTTTCTTCCTTTAGAATTTTTCCAAATTGCCTTATTGCCTAAATCCACAATATTACAAAGAGGTGTTCCTGACAACATTGGTAACTTTTCTTTTGTTACACTTAACTGTGCCCCAGTATCTATTAAAAACTCTGTATCAAACCCCCCTAAGGTTCCATCTTTATCCAAAGTTACTGGAGTTAATACTTCAAGAGGACGTGGTTTCAGATAGTCTAGTCAGGATGAATTAAGTCTTTCGTCTATGTGAGTTATGTTATAAACCTGTTTGTGTGTGAGATCATTAGTGTCTTTGTGATTAGCCATGATTTCTGTAATTTTTTTACAAGGAGAGCATCCCGTGTTTGCTTAGGAGCTGTGTGCTGTACAAATACATTCTCTTTCCGCAAACTTTTTTGTAGATCTAAGAATTTGTCACAGTTTCTTCTATAATGCCCCATTTCTCCGCAATGAAAACATTTTAAACCTTGCAGCCGCAAAGGCTTGTCTGTTCTGCAGTTGTCATTCCTGTCATTCTGACTGATCCAAGAGCTGTTATTTTTTTGAGTGTCATTAAAGGCATTTCTATCATTAACAATTTCTGAGATTTTAAGTCTGGGATTATTCTGCAAAAGCTGACGTCTAATATTATCAATAAAAAGAGCAGCAACTTCTAATGATTCTTTCTCAGAAGCAATTGCTAATGTTACTGGATCTAAAAATGTAATTTTTTTTACAAATGCTCTAATCATTTTCTCTTCAGAATCTTGATCAGAAAACAGTAATTTGTATGCAGTCTGGAATTTTAACATAAACTCAAAAGTATCCTCTGTAATTTTGGGTTTAAGATCTTCCAAAATATAAACGGTAAT
The DNA here is from genome assembly GCF_040206685.1 of Ascaphus truei. Lineage (NCBI taxonomy): Eukaryota > Metazoa > Chordata > Amphibia > Anura > Ascaphidae > Ascaphus > Ascaphus truei. Next base: position 203,624,842 of record NC_134484.1, on the reverse strand, counting down.
GGCATGTCCGGTGGAAATGTAAATTAATTGATTAAGCCTGTCAATGCAAGACCCTTGTTTAAAATCACCGTTATCATCCTCTTGAGGCATGCTGACAAGCATTTTTAACCTTCGACTCATGTGAGTTGGTAACCAAAGTTTGTAAATCTTATTTTTCTGTTCCTCAGTCAAATTAAATCGATCTGTATAAGATTCAAAAATGTCTGCATTATGAAATGCATCCAGGTGATTTTTATAATCAGGTATATCTTTTAATACCTTCATTAAATGTTCGTGAATTTTTAAATTCAGTGTGGCTGCTTTGTCATGGAACTTTTTCCTTGTCAGTTCTGTGCTGCTTATGTCAGTCACATCTACGTCTGCACTAGATCTAGGAATAAAAAACGCCCCTTGAGTATCTTTTTTCTTTTTGTCTTTACCAACAGCGCATGCAAATTTGATATTAGATGTTTCAATTTGTTTTTCTAACTCATGCATGCGTTTATGTAAAATGTTACAATTTGAACATTGATCAGTTTTTACAACTTCGATTTTATGCGATTTCTCATCATTGAAAACCATCAAATTAAACACTTTGATAATTTTCATGACATTTCTTAATTTTTTCTTATCATTATGCATAGTTAGTATTTTCTTATCTATTCTCTCATTTTCTATTTGCACCTGATTCCATAGAGAACACCATCATTCAGCATCAGTAGATGTATGAGGTAACACATTTAACATCATATTACTGTCATCTGCATATGAATTAATAAATTCCATTACTTACGTTTTGTTAAGTATTTTCTTTCACCGAAAACTTGTGCTCCAAGACTCGAATTGTTCCCCCACAAACGTCACAACGTTTCTTTGAAGAAATTCCACGCTATTCCATTCAGCGCATACAAATGCTCCAGACAATGCTCCTTGCACGTCCCGCAAATGTACCTTCTTCCGTGGGAAACTTAACCAGACAAAGGCAACCCCCGAACAGTCCGTCTCCCTCTAGGAGATTCGTGAAACGTGGTTCTCTGTCTCTGATCTGTTAATCAACTGTAGTGAAATCTACCAAAAACTTGACACTTCTTTTTTTTTCGGTTCGTTTCAATTTTTTCTCAAATCTTGGATCCAGGATGTATCGACCACACCCTCTCTAATCCAAATGTGAGAAAAAAACTGAATGAAGGCTGGCTCGCCAATGTTAAATGTCCTTAATTTCTCTTTTTCTATAGACTGACGTCAGCATAACAGAATTCAGCATTCTTGTCGTTTGCACACAAAAACAAAATGTTTATTTTGAAAATAATTACTTACATACAAAAATAGTAAGAATGACGATGATGTTTCAAATAGATTGATATTCTTAAGAATAGTTGCACATAGTAACCTTCTTTCTGTTAATCTCTCCAGGTATTAACATTTCTTTCTCCTCTTCATGATATCATCACTCTGGCCTGGTCTTTCTTCCTCTGGCCTATCTTCTCCTAAATTCACTAAGCTCACTGCTGTATTTGTCCATAAAGACCCACCCAGTCAGCCATTTTAACCTTTAAGATGTTATATCCCAACATGGTATTCACCTACATTACTGATGTCATATGAACTACTTCTGAACATATAAGTAGTTTCAAACTTACTGAATTGAAAAGTCTTATGGCAGCATTTTTCCCAGTTAGGACTTGCAGCTGTTCATCAACTTGAGGCCACGAATTGACCTTTTGGGTCAATTCTGTCTGTCAGAATAGATCTGACCTTTCACTTAGAATACTGCACATGTAACAATAACTGAATATACAATCAGATAATATATAGATATGAAGGAAAGTCCAGACTATTATACTGTATACTAAACATTCTGCCTTTGATAACAGATTCATTCATTACAATATAATTATTGCTAAATTGGATTTCTTACACCCATCTTGCCACAGCTGAAACACTGGACATTACTCCTTGCGGAACTGTTCCTAATAGCAGGGGAAAATCTTCCTGAGGTGGAGTCCTCGCGGTCAACCTCATATTCATCAGGCTCCTCCTTTTCTCGACTCACTTCCCCGGCTGGTTTTGCTCTAGCCTCTCCTTTCTTAGCTTTCTTGGAGGGAATCCCCGTTTTTTGGGCCGTACTGAAATCCCGACCTAACAGCACAGTTTCATGAGCCTGTACTCGGTCCATAAGTTCGTTAAAAGACAAGGCTTGACCCGGGACGAGACATACGCTGACTCTTACGGCTACCGGGTGTAACGATAGGAGTCCCCTCAGGAGCTGCGTTGTTCTCAAACCGTTGGCGTCGGACTTGCGCACTACTTTCTTCTTCACTAACGTCCAGAGATCCAGGTGAACTCGTCGAAGGAATACTGACACCATTTCTCCTTCATTCTGGACCAGGGCGTGGAATTTGGCCATCAGAGTAAAGCTGTCCACGGGTGTACCATAGGCCTTGATGAGCGCATGCAGCATGGCTTGGGAACCGGCTTCAGGGTGATCATCCCGGCAGCTCTGTAACATATGCGAAGCGGGCGGACGCAGGCATTCCACGATCCGCTGACGCTTTACGGCCTCTGTGCAGTTCCACTCTGGCAGCACTTGTTCTGCGTGATCCTTCCATTCTTCAAACTCGGCTTCGCCTAAGGAAGTAGGTTGAATCCAGGTGGTGCACAGCATGGACTTCGCAGGCCTGGACACCATCTTCCTTGTTACGGGACAGTAGGAAGAGATGTGGCCCATCTTGCCACAGCTGAAACACTGGACATTACTCCTTGCGGAACTATTCCTAATAGCAGGGGAAAATCTTCCTGAGGTGGAGTCCCCGCGGTCAACCTCATATTCATCAGGCTCCTCCTTTTCTCGACTTACTTCCCCGGCTGGTTTTGCTCTAGCCTCTCCTTTCTTAGCTTCCTTGGAGGGAATCCCCGTTTTTTTGGCCGTACTGAAATCCCGACCTAACAGCACAGTTTCATGAGCCTGTACTCGGTCCATAAGTTCGTTAAAAGAGAAGGCTTGACCCGGGACGAGACATACGCTGACTCTTACGGCTACCGGGTGTAACGATAGGAGTCCCCTCAAGAGCTGCGTTGTTCTCAAACCGTTGGCGTCGGACTTCCGCACTACTTTCTTCTTCACTAACGTCCAGAGATCCAGGTGAACTCGTCGAAGGAATACTGACACCATTTCTCCTTCATTCTGGACCAGGGCGTGGAATTTGGCCATCAGAGTAAAGCTGTCCACGGGTGTACCATAGGCCTTGATGAGCGCATGCAGCATGGCTTGGGAATCGGCTTCAGGGTGATCATCCCGGCAGCTCTGTAACATATGCGAAGCAGGCGGACGCAGGCATTCCACGATCCGCTGACGCTTTACGGCCTCTGTGCAGTTCCACTCTGGCAGCACTTGTTCTGCGTGATCCTTCCATTCTTCAAACTCGGCTTCGCCGCAGGGAGTAGGTTGAATCCATGAAAATGCTTTAAGTTTGCGATATTGTTGTGACTGTGCGAAGTAAAGGAGTGCATCCGCCAGCTGGAGGGTGGACACATTGGGTGGAGAGCCACCACTAGGCCTGGATGCGGGGTGGTGTGTAGGGGATGGCAAGAACAAAGAGTCCTTCCACTGAGTGTGCTGGCTGACAGGGTCTGGTGCAAACGTGACGCGGGACCCAGGCGTCTGAATGGCGGTATTGGCCGGCCACGCTGGGGACAAGGATCTCTCCGTTCAGGATGCCTGGAGTGGGGGGGTCGGGAGCTGATGGCGTGGTAGCTCCGGATAAACCAGCGGGCAACTTTCCCCTGACAAGGCATTTAAGACCAGGGCGTGGGGAACAGTCTCGTGACATAGTTCAGAGGTAGTTTCCAGCAGGAGCATCTTATACCCAGGGGAGTCTTTGTCATATGTGTGAGCTACAATCTTGGCGGTGGCCAGGGCTGGTGACTTCTGTATTTGGTCAGATAGTGAGAGTACCGGGGTAAGGCTGGGGACTTGGCTCACCGCCACCACGTGTCGTGGTGACACTTGGCAGCACAAGGCCCACTCATGGACCTCCTGCAGTGAAGGTATAGACATTTTTAGCGATAATTTGTGAATCTACTAGGGCACCCCAGGTCTGAGATCTCAGCAGCGCATCCAAATGTAGCCCTCTTTCCTGCTGATATAGAGAGACTACTAATGCTGTATGTACCTGCTGGCTCAGCGAAATCTGAGCCTCCGCTAACTGGGAGCCTGGGGTAACAATATGTTCTTGACAGCGCCTCCACTTACCCAGGATCCCCAATAAGTAAGATTCCCCTAGGTAAGAATAATGATAACAAGCCACAACGTTGTAACCTTTTACTAGTAAGTGATTGCAATACCTTAGCTTACACCTATCAAGAATAAAACACATATAATCACAGTATATGAATAGCTGATACTCAGTAGTTATACACCAGTGGCCTGGCCACTCTCCACGTTCCAGTAATGTCAATTCCCACCACCGTGTACCCCACACCGTGTCCAATGTATAGACTCAGTCACTTGGTCACTCAACCCAGTGTCCCCAAAGAACCCTCCCCCAAGGCGGGATCAGCGCCTGAAGGTACCGGTGTTGGTGCACTTATTAAATACCTTCCGGCCACTCCAGCAGCCGGTAACAGACTTCGAAAAGGATCCGCCGATCCAGGGTAGTCTCTCACGAGTTTGGTAATGTCCAACAGCTTGAGCCCAAACCACTGAACACGCAGCAGCGCAGGAAGAACACTGTGTCCCTGTCTGCTAATACAGTAAGAGAATAGGATGTCTCTCTCTAGGGCTGTTCCCTGCAGTACCACAAGCTGGTGGTGACTCAGGGTCTGCACTGGGGCCTGAGGGGAAATCTGGCCTACGTAGGTGGGTCACTGAGCCCCTGCACACACACACAACTTCTCCCCTTGCTCCTCCGTCACCCTCTGCTAGCGTGGTCTGTCCCCCACGCTTTCCTTTCCTGCCTGCCAGCAATCCCTGCACTCCTATTCGTTCCCTTGTGTCATGTGGCTCTGCTGAGGCTCATGGGAATTGTAGTCCCACCTCAAAGCCTTCTCTCTATTGGCCAGCTGTTTGCGCGCTTACACTGCACATGTGCGACCTACCAGGAGCGCCCTGCGGCACATCTGCACTGCGCATGCGCAACGATCAAACATGGCGGCGCCCTATGCTTTCCAGGCTGCCGCGGAGCCTCCGAAGCACCGGAGCGCTCCCTGCTCTGCCCCCACCCTCCTGAATTGCCAGCGGCTTTGCCGCTCGTCACTACAGCACCCGCAACGGAGGTACAACAGGGGGGGGGGGAGGCGGCCAGGGGAACACCACTACAAGTATATATGTGTATTTTATTTATATAGTGCCAACAATGTACACAGCATTTTACAATACAGACAATAGAATACAGGGAATTAACATATAAAAAGTGGAACAAACATAAAATCAGACAATAGGAAAGGAAATACCTTCCCAGGAAAGCTAACAATCGAAGTTTATATACTATAAGACTGACTGGATGTACAATCCAGTGATAGAAAAAAGTAAATAAGCAATGTCTAAGTGTAAAACCCCTTTGTATACATTTATGTGTACACGCGCCCCCTGGTGGATATAACGAGTTAACCTGCTCTGCATACCACTGTGGCAAAGTGTATTGATGGACATACTCTCTGGCCAATGGCTGAGAGCAGAAGAAAGAAATAAGCCCATTGGACCCTGAGGAGCTGGGATGTCATGGCAACAGGTGTGTGGAGATGCACAGGCAAGGAGGAACGAGCAGAGAGGGAGACCACACCAGAGAGAGGACCTGCCCAGAGGAGATGAAACAGCAAGGTCGCAGAGCCTAAAAGACCAGCAGGTTGGCAAGAGAGAGAGAGAACCTGTGCAAGTTGCAGTTCAAAGTTGTGAAAAGCCAGAAAGCAACTGTGAGATCATTCCTACGAACACATTAGTATCCTTTGTAAGTGCCCTGGGCATGACACCCATTGTAAATTAACAGGCCTATAACTATTTCAACTACATAAGGCTGAGGACCCGCTGCGGACGGCCCCTTACCTCATGCTTGTCTGTGCCCGCTGTCTCCTTCCGATGAGGCTCACTACGTGCTGTGACGCGTCAGCCGCCAGGGGATGCAAGAGAATTGCGATCCCGAGCGGTGACGCGTCACGGGGTGGACCACTCACGGACCACTTCACACAATGTTTCAAGGGCTGCTCCACAGTGGTCCCAACCACAGTGAAGCAAACAGAAAATAAATACCTTTACCGACAGAACAGACTGGGAATGTTAAATCTTGCACCGCATGAATTAGACCTTTTTCTAATATAGCGTATGTTTCCAACTGATATATTACATAGTATAGTCTACATGACATCTATTTGCCTGTTTTATATGTAGTAGATTCATATGTATCTATTCTCTCTGGACTCGCTATAAATATCTTTTTACCATTTATCTCAGTTATTGAGGTTTTTTTTTTTACCAAAACCCCTATTAAGATTTAACATTGTAACCTAATTGAAAACATTCTTGTTCGTTAACTACGGGTTGCACAACAATAGCTAATATTTTTTATGTTACTTTGAAACTAGACATAACTATGTGGACATCCATTGGATACCACAATTGTATTATTACTATTTGTATCAAGCATTGGCAAAGAAGTATTTCATATACTCTCTCAGATTTGTGTAAATATTTGTTTTTTATTAGGACAATTGCTAATATACATAATTATATTTCTACTTTATTGCACATATTCTGTTACCTGACTCCCCTGTGCCCTGAATCTATTTATTTATTGCTAATATCCTTTAGTTTTGATACATTTTATGTTTTCATGTATAGTTCTTTACTTTATGTTATAGCTTATAGGGATAACGAATGAGCCTTCAATTCAATAAAATACCTTTACAGTAAGATTAAACATAATATTTATTATCCATTAATCATTTTAAAAATGTATGCTTTTGTTTTTACACTATACACTGTGAAGGATAGAAATAGGTATGTTTTATAGCTATTATACTATTATAGTCACTGACTAGAATGGATAATCAGCTGCTATCCCTATGTCTACTGAATCCATATTATAATGAGGTGTGACATCTCTCTGATATCACTTGATACATAGTGAGTGTGACGTCTGTGTCAGAGAGATGGTGCCAAAGAAGTAAGCGTCTGTTCTGTTGGTATAATGTATTTATTTTCTGTTTGTTTCACAGTGGCTGGGTCACCTGTGTGAACCTGATGAAGGGTGTGGCGCCCCTGAAACATTGTGTGACGTGCTTCCTGTCTTGGTTTTCTGAAAAAAAAATATGGACTCCTGAATATAGTAATCTGGAGTAATATTTGTATGTGCAGCAGAGTATCGCTTCTATTGTAGTATATTGCACAGTATCTTCTTTGTATAATATAATCATTTTTGCTAGTACAATTTTTGGGGGGCCGTAAAAAGTTTACTTTATCAGAAGATGTGCAGCATGAGGCCCGCACTGAAACAGACAATGTATATATTTTATTCTGTTTTACATTTTTATGGCCCTGTAGTGAATTCACGTTGTGTGATTGTTGGCCATAATAGGCAAGTTATTCACTCTAGTAAACTGTTTACAGTTATATTAGAGGGCACTGGTATTTGAGAAATGTTCGCTCTCAGAGAATTCACAATATAGTTCCCTTTACAGTGCCGGGGGTCCGGCAGCATCAAAATGCCACGGCACCACCGCCACTCCTGTGTCATGTGACCAATCCTGGAACGATCACATTAATAGTAATAATAACTATTTATATAGCGCTTTTCTCTAAATGAGACTCGAAGCACTTCACAGTTACAAAAAGGAAAGTAAGAAAAGATGTAAGGTTATAAACAAGACCAAACACAAGGAAAAATACAATACAGGATGGGACGGTACTGTAGCTATTAAATGCCGGACAGGTTGTGGTTAATGAATTAAATGCCTGGATAAACAGGTAGGTCCTGAACCTGTTTTTATAGTTTCCAGAGTGGGGGCCTCTCAAACGGTACGAGACAGACTGTTCCAGGGAGTGGGAGCAGCGTGGCTAAAAGCTCGGGTCCCAAAGGAAGTCAAGGGGATTCTGGGAACTGTTAGGAGTCCTTCATCTGCAGATGGAAGTGAGCGAGTGGGAGTGTAGGGACTAGAAGCTCTGTCAGATAGAGGGGCCCTGGTCATGTAATGCTTTGAATGTTAACCAGACAATCTTGAAATAAATTCACCATGTTACAGGCAGCCAGGGCAGAGAACGGAGAGCAGTTGTTGTGTGGTAAAAACGGTGTGGTTAGTTAACAACCTGTACCAGCTGCCGGCGGCACACATGACTCGACTGGTACCCAGATGCCGGAAATGCAAGTGAAGTGTGCTCATATGGGTTCTCTAAAGCAGCGGTGCCCAAACTGGGGGGGCGACTTTTCTGGGGGGTCGCAGCGTTTACAGAGGTCCTGCTCTGAGAGCGTGAGGCCTCTGTAAACTTACTAACCTGGTTCCAGTCATGCTTCTCTATGACATGGCGACGGCAAATGACGCCCGTCGCCATGGAGACGTAACGTCAAACGTGCCGCGGGTCATGTCAAATGACGTCACATGACCCCGCAGCGTAATTTGACACAAGATTAGAGGGAGGGGGCGCGACGGAGCAGAGCAGGTAGCGGGGGCGCAGGCGCAGGGGAGTTTGCGCACCGCTGCTCTAAAGGTTAATTTCATATCATTTCTCAGTTTTTCAAAACATTAAATAGTTAAAAAGACGACAAGAATAATTTTTTTTATTGGATTCCTAAGAACTTGATTTTGAATGAATAAAAAGTATACAAAAATTTTTTTTTAGGTTCATCCCACATGCAATGAAAAAAATTCTGCCCTTGAAAAGTAGTGCTAGTGATTTCAAAAGCAATATCTAAATATCAGTATTTATAAAGAAATGAAAAACAACTCCTCATAGGGAATATTATATTACCAAAAAAGAAAACGAAGTGAAAACACACCAACGTGTATAGGGACAAGTTATGCTGAGAACGTCTTGTGTTTAAACCTCCTCAAGGTCTGTAGCTCGGTAAAGATGCATATAGGGGATTATTCATTAACTGCAACAGTGCCGATCGAAGCAATATGGCATCGACACTCCCATTACCTTCAATGGGAGTTTCCGTGTGATAGTGCCCCGATCGGCATTATCTCAGTTTAATGAATAACCCATGTAGTCTTCAAATAAAGATTGCTGCTATTTGATTAGGTCTGTGTCACATTAAGCCTTTTGGTGGGCACACCTGTAATGGTACAAAGTGCCACCGACATTTTGGTTTCAGGATCATATGATTATATTTATATTGATCACGTTTCTGATTTTGTTCTTGAGCTGCCCTGAATGAACGAAAAAACCCTCCCTTTGTATTCAGAACACTCCTCTTTCTCCTAGAGACTGAGCTACTAGCATGTCCAGGAACCAGAGGAGAGTACAAGGGCTGTGTGTGCTGTGAAACTTTGCTTCCTATCGCATGAGAAATTCATACCTTGCTAGGACTGAGCATTCTCAGTAACAGCAACTGAGGCCATATTCTCTTACGTTGCCCTCCCTAGCTGTGTTCGTTTACTACCACGTTAAAAAAGGCTTTTATTAGGTATTTATTTCAGCTGACAACAAGAAGCAGATATTGTGCACTGGGGTATGTTAGGTCAGACTAAAATCAAGGGGGGAAGAGTGAGCATACTTTTGAGTGGGAAAAATCATAAGCAAGGTTTAGCAGCTGCAGAGCTAGAGAAAGCTGAGCGTGTTAAGTATTTTCCCCTGAAGGTACTGCCCTTTCCCTGGTATTTGTGGAAGGAAAGGGTTAAGAGGCATGAGCGAGAGGAAGGAGCTATGAGACATGAGAGAGGAAGCGGTTAAGAGGCATTTGGGAAGTTAGCAGTTAACAGACATTAGGATGGAAGGGCTAAGAAGCATTTTGGAAGGTGAGAGTTAAAAGGCAAGGAAGGGGCTAGCAGACATGGGGATGGAGGGGTTAAGAGGTAAAGCGGAGACAGAAGTTAGAGACATGGGGAAGGAAGGGGTTAAGAAGCATGGGGGAAATGGATTAAAAGGAATAGGGAATGAAAGGATTAAAAGACACGGAAGTAGAAGGGGTTAAGAGGCATGAGGATGGATGGAGTTAACATACATGGGATAGGAATGGGTTTAAGAAGCATTTCAGAGGACGGGGTTAAGAGGCAGGGGGAGGCAGGGGTTAAAAATCTTATTAGCATAGGCAGTGGTCGACAAATCACCAAAAAATCTACTCGCCGAACAAAAAAAATCTACTCGCACCTAGTACCACACGTGTGCTGCTTAGGCCAATAGGAGCTCGCCACGATGTTAAATCCACTCGCCCGTGTCGTGCAAATGTATAGGTTTGTCGAACACTGAGCATAGGATGGAAGCGGGGGATCTCCAGAGCTGAACCAAATTAATTTCAGCTCTGGGGACCCCCTGCCTCTGGATTTACTTACCGCCGTGGGGATGCTGGTAGCCGCTCCGCCCTGCTGGCCAATGGGGAGCCGTTACGTCAGCAAGATTGGCTTCCTATTGGCCCGCGTGACTCGGGAGATTTAAACTTTGCTGAGATACAGGAACCCCCTACTGAGGTAAGGATCTCGGGAAGCAGGCGGTCCCTGGAGATGAAATGAATGGGGTTCACATGCGGAGACCCCCTGCTTCAATTCTATGATTAGTAAAAACTATAATAAAAAAAGCATGAATTGCTCCTTTAAGAGGCATTGGGGAGGAATGGGTTAAGAGGCATCGGGGAGGAATGGGTTAAGTGGCATGCAGAAGGAGTTAAGAGGTATAGGGGATGCAGGAACTGAGGTTCCCTGGAAGAGGAGGCGCATATTCTGAAGCAGGCAGAACAGTTGCTGGAAAAGATAGAGGAGGGAGAGTATTCCTGGAAGCTCTGAGAGGCTCATACACATGGCAGCTTCAAACGAGCACCACTGTGACCTCAGGTGCCGGCAGATAGGAATACTACCATATTAAATAATACAGCTATTTTTATTACCACTATATTACTATGATACCAGTATATTGCCTAAATCTACCCTGTTCCAGCTAGGGATGGGGAGCTACAAGATGCAGGGCCCTGTTTGACCTTCTCACAGGTAGCATTTTCTCATGCAGTAGCTCTGCCTACTAGATATCACTGCCTGTGAGTTTTTCCTATGCTGGACTATAGAAGTGGATACCAAGGGACCAGAAGATGCTAGACCAGGTTGACATTCTAACAAGTAGAATGTTCTCAGAGCTGTGTGTGTTGTAATCTGCTACCACAGCTTAGTTTGTCAACACATTCCTACCAGTAGGACCATTTCACAGGATAGCAATTTTTTTTCACACTACAGAAGTCTCTTTTGCTGTTCTTTGATGGCATACCAGCACTCAGATGATAAAATGTATCTTTAGAGTCACTGATACTGATTTTGAACGGGGTCTGCTATTTCTCTACTTTCTTAAAACAATCTGGCCATACAAGCTGGTAGTGAAGTGTGATGAAGCGGTAGGGTGATTGCAGTTTAAAGCAAATTGTGGAAGTTAAAAAGTGACATGCGCTGAGTCCTCATTTGCAAGTCCAATCCGAGTGATTCAATTCATAACGCACTGGTACAGGTTAGCACACCCAATTTGGCGTTCACTCCTATTGATGTTAATGAGAGTTCACGCCAGATTAGGTACTCTAACCCAGGGGGGCGCAAACTTTTTCCCTGCGCCCCCCAGCCGGCGGTTCCCCTATCTCCGCTCCCCCCATCACCCCCGCTTACCTCGGCTCCGGCGTCGACTCCGGCGTCATGACGTCACGTTGCCATAGCAACGTGACGTCACATGACCTTACAGCGTCATTTCAGGCCGCGCTGCCATGGCGACGCATGTAAGAAACAGCCGGAGCCAAGGTAAGTAAGGTTTACAGAGGCCCTGCAGCACCCCGGCCTTCGGGAAGCGCGCGGGTCCTCTGTAAACCCCGCGCCCCCCCCCACCCCCGCAGTCTCACGCCTCCCCTGGGGGTCGCGCTCCCCAGTTTGCGCATCGCTGCTCTAACCCGTACTGGCACTTGGTGAATCTGCCCTATGGAATAATTATAATAAAACACTGAGTTGTTAAAAGACGATAACACACCTGGGAAGCCCATGTAGGAGATGTCAATAATACACTTTGAAGTGTCATGTCTTTTCCCATTCCACTTGGAATCTTATCAGCCAGAACTTGGTTTTCTGTTCCTCTGTTCGTTTGACCGCCCTACTCTCTTCTCTCACACGGGGGCCTCAGTCACAAACCAAAGCCGGTGTATATTGCATTCAGTCATGTCACATGCCTTTAAAAGCTGCAGTAGTTGAGATTTACTGTCTGTGATGTATATACACGTAGATTAAAATAATCAATGTAGTCATAGCAAAGATTGCCTAGCCATTATGAGCTGCCGTGTTCATTATCAAGGCACAGAGTGAGCCTCTCATCTTGTGTCACAAAGAAGGCAAACGTTTTAACTACAAATATTAAATCCTATATTATTTTTCATTCTTAACAAAAAAACATATGTTTTTGTGCGAAACCAAAAAATGGTAATAGTAACACACATATAAAAAAAACATGAGGAAATATATGCATTCTAATGATTTTAAAAAAAATGGTGTTTTCAAATTGATTTTTTTTAGGTCATCAATCTTGGAACAAGTGACTGTCCACAAAGGCTCACACACAAATGCAGGAAATGAAAATGTTATTTTATTCTTTTTATGCTTCACGTAGCTCCTAGAATAATAATAAATCACATCTGTAATGACAACCAATATACCAGGTTTCATGCAGTGGCAAGTTTTTTCTTCACAGTTATACACGGTACGCCAAGACCTGGCAGCTATATCATGTCAATCCCACTTCATATACACGGTAATCCAGAACTGGCAGCTGTATCATGCCAATCCCACTTCATATACACGTTATCCAAGAACTGGCAGCTGTATCATGCCAATCCCACTTCATATACACGGTAATCCAAGAACTGGCAGCTATATCATGTCAATCCCACTTCATATACACTGTAATCCAAGAACTGGGATCTATATCATGCCAATCCCACTTCATATACACTGTAATCCAAGAACTGGCAGCTATATCATGCCAATCCCACTTCATATACACTGTAATCCAAGAACTGGCAGCTATATCATGCCAATCCCACTTCATATACACTGTAATCCAAGAACTGGCAGCTATATCATGCCAATCCCACTTCATATACACGGTAATCCAAGAACTGGCAGCTATATCATGCCAATCCCACTTCATATACACGTTATCCAAAAACTGGCAGCTGTATCATGCCAATCCCACTTCATATACACGATAATCCAAGAACTGGCAGCTATATCAATCCTACTTCATATACACGGTAATCCAAGAACTGGCAGCTGTATCATGTCAATCCCACTTCATATACACTGTAATCCAAGAACTGGCATCTATATCATGCCAATCCCACTTTATATACACAGTAATCCAATGTAACGCCTGTATGCCCACAGACCTGGCCAGTCCCCAGAACTGAGGTGGGTAAGGGTATAACACGCACCCACAGCAGTGAGGGCGTGCCCGGAGTGTGGTAATTAGCGTTGCCGGGCCTGGAGAGTAAGGGTTAATCGTTATACTTGCTGAGTCCGGGGTGCCAGAGGTCAGAGGGTTAATGTCCAAGAGCCAGAGTTCAGGGGCAGGAGAGAGCAGCGTAGTCAAGTCCAAAGCAGAGTCCAAGTTCAAACCAAGGGAAATCCAAACAGGGGCAGGGACAGGAATCAGAGCTGAAACAGACAAGGGAGCTAGGCATAGACACTGCACACACAGGAGCTACAGGAAAGCTATGCAGAGCAAGGAATGAAAGGACAGAGTGGGGTTATAAAGGAAGAAGGGCCAATAGAAGCAAGGGGTGGAGCAGGGGTTTGTCTGGGTGTTTGCAGGGATAGGTGCAGGTGAGCAGGGGAGGAGACAGGAGAGGAATCCACCGCAATAGCCTGCAGCCAGTGAGGGGCGGAGCCACAGTTGCGAGAGGGCTAGTAAAAGGTCGTGTGCCTGGGCGTGCGGCGTGCACTGAGGAGGAGCGGCTCGGCGTGAAGGAGGTAAGGGAGCGAGAGAGTGAAGGAGCGGAGCAACCAGGAGCGGTGGGACCTGAGGTGACGGGGGCACGCTGGGAGATGCGTGTCTCCTGATCCGTCACAGACGATTGGGTACGCACGCCTTCTGCGAGGCTACCGCGCGCGCGGCCCGATCGCGTGAGTGGATGTGCGGCGTGCGCCGCGGAGGGACGGCTATGTGAGGAGGGGGTGAGAGATTGAGGATGCAGGGATCCAGGGCAACAGAGCGGAGTGGGGTTTGAGGTGGAGGGGACGTGCTGAGAGGCACTTGTCCCCCGATCCATTACAGTACCCCCCCCTTGAGGATCGGACTCCGGACGATCCTCCCAAGGTTTGCGAGGAAATTTCCGATTAAACTGTCTAAGGAACACTGGAGCATGAACATGATGAAAAGGTATCCAAGAGCGTTCCTCTGGGCCATATCCCTTCCAGTGAACGAGGAACTGAAGTCTACCCCTGGACCAACGGGAATCAAGAATAGCCTTTACTTCGAATTTCTGCTGTCCTTGTATTACAATGGGATTGGGTCTCTGAGGACGATCCGGAAAATGAGCATTTCGGAAGAAAGGTTTGAGCAGAGACACGTGCAATACCGAGGGTATCTTCATGGTGGGAAGGAGCGAAAGTCGGTATGCTACCGGGTTGATGCGTTCAAGAACCTTGAAGGGACCCAAGAATCTAGGGGCCAGTTTCTGGGAAGGAGTTTTGAGCTTGATATTTTTTGAAGATAACCAAACTCTGTCACCCGGTTTGAATTCGGGGCCCACCAGACGTCGTCGGTCTGCTTGTGACTTTTGTCTTTGAACGGACCATCTCAAAGCTTTTTGAATCTTTTTCCAAGAGTTCTGTAGATTGGCAATGTGAGTATCTGCAGCAGGGACACCAGAGGGGAGGGAGGAGAGAGGAAGACTGCTGGGGTGGAACCCATAGTTAATGAAAAAAGGCGACTCTTGCGTGGACTCATTCTTCAATGAGTTAATACGAACTCTGCCCAGGGTAAAAGGTCCACCCAGTTGTCTTGAGATTCTGAGATGAAGCATCTGAGATACTGTTCCAAAGTCTAATTCATTCTTTCCGTCTGGCCGTTGGTCTGCGGGTGATAACCCGCGGAAAAGAGAAGTGAAATGCCAAGTCTCTGAGAGAACGCTCGCCAGAACTTAGAAATGAATTGAGTACCTCTGTCTGAAACAATGGAAAGTGGCACGCCATGTAACCTGAAAATTTCCTTAGAAAAAATGTCAGCCAAGGTAGCTGAGTTGGGAAGACCCTTGAGGGGTATAAAGTGTGTGTGCTTGGAAAACCTGTCCACTACCACAAGGATCGTATTCATCCCTTTAGAATTTGGAAGTTCCACAATAAAGTCCATGGAGATATGCTTCCAAGGCTGTTCCGGAATGGGAAGAGGCAGGAGGAGACCCAAAGGTTTGTGGCGGGAGGACTTGCTCTGAGCACAGACTGGACAAGCTCTGGTGAAATCAAAGATGTCTTTGTTCATTTTAGGCCACCAAAAGATCAGTTTGATAAGATCTACTGTCCTCTTGAAGCCTGGATGACCAGCGGATCTAGAAGAATGCCCCCAGTGTAAGATTTTATGGCGAAAACGTGGAGCAGCATACAACCGTCATTCTGGCACCTTAAATCTCCTAGGGACATGGGACTGAGCTTTATTGATCTCATCCAAGATATCAAAGTTATTAGCGGAAATAATATACATAGTGGGAAGGATTGTCTCTGACGATTCGTTAGATCCTTCTTCCAATGAGAATTGGCGAGACAGGGCATCGGCCTTGATATTCTTGGTACCTGGGATGTATGAAATTGTGTAATTGAAACGAGAGAAAAACAATGCCCAACTTGCTTGACGGGATCCCAGACAACGAGCCCCCTCAATGTACAATAAGTTTTTCTGATCGGTGACAATAGCTACTGGCTCTTTGGTACCCTCGAGTAGATGTCTCCATTCTTGGAGGGCTAATTTGATAGCCAAAAGTTCACGGTTCCTGACATCATAATTTCTCTGGGCAAAAGAGAACTTCCTGGAAAAGAAACCAAACGGATAGAGTTTCTCTTGTGGAGACGATCTCTGAGAGAGTACTGCCCCAGCTCCCACATCAGAAGCGTCTACTTCCAGTGTGAATGGAAGGGAAGTATCCGAATGTCTAAGGATGGGGCAGAGACGAAAGCTCTTTTAAGGAACTTGAAGGCTTTGATGGCTTCAGGGGACCATGCTGTCGGGTCAGCACCTTTCTTGGTCAGAGCGGTAATGGGGAGAGCAATAGTGGAGAAATTACGGATGAACTTCCGATAGTAGTTCGAAAAGCCAAGGAAACGTTGAACAGCTTTTAGGGAATTTGGCAACGGCCAATCGAGAACAGACTTCAATTTGTCAGGGTCCATGGTAAAACCTTTATCAGAGATTATATAACCAAGGAAGGCTGTAGAGGATTGGTGGAAGAGACATTTCTCCATTTTCGCGTAGAGGCGATTAGCACGGAGCCGAGAGAGTACCACCTTGGTGTGACGAATGTGCTCTTCCAGATTCTCGGAGAAAATGAGGATATCATCTAAGTACACGATGACAAAGGTTCCCAGAATGTCTCGGAAGATATCATTCATAAATTCTTGGATGACGGCAGGGGCATTGCAGAGGCCGAACGGTATCACAAGGTATTCGTAATGACTCGAACGCGTGTTAAATGCGGTTTTCCATTCATCACCGTCTCTTATCTGAATAAGATTGTAAGCTCCTCTCAGGTTGAGCTTGGAAAATATAGAGGCTCCTTGGAGCCGGTCAAAGAGTTCAGAAATTAGCGGAAGAGGATACTGGTTTTTAACTGTAATTTTGTTGAGCCCACGAAAGTCGATACAGGGTCTTAGAGAGCTATCCTTCTTTTTCACGAAGAAGAAACCTGCCCCGGCGGGTGAGGTGGAATTCCGAATAAAGCCTTTTTCGAGATTCTCCTGGATGTAGGTTGCCATCGCCTCGGTCTCGGGCACTGATAAGGGATACGACTTAGATTTGGGAAGTATGGCTCCAGGAATTAATTTGATAGGGCAGTCGTATGAACGATGAGGGGGTAGAATCTCCGCCTGGGTTTTGTTAAAAATATCTAAGAACTCATGGTATACCTTCGGCAAGGTGGAGAGAGAAGAAGAAGGAGTGGTGTCGAGGCCAGCGAGTACGGCAACGGGAGGAGTGACCGTCTTCTCCACAGTAGAAGCCCATTGGATCGGTAATTCATTGGTCCAATCCACACGTGGGTTGTGAAGCTGAAGCCACGGCAATCCCAGAATAACCTGGACAGTAGGAGAGTGGAAGATATCGAAAATGATTACCTCAGTATGACCATCCGTGGTGGGCAGGGTAAGCAGGATAAATTCCCAAATGATGAAAGCAGGTTGGAGCGGTCGACCGTCTATAGTCTCCAGGCCGATGGGAGACTTTTTCTTGACTAACAGGATTTGGTTTGTGTTGGCAAAGTCGTGATCCAGGAAGTTACCACCAGACCCAGAGTCGATGAAAGCTTCAACCTCTACCTTAAGATTAGGAGCCACCAAAGTTATGGGGAGCAGGATCCTCTTCGGTAGTTCTTTGGGGGGAGAGGGGCAAGGAGAAATGGTACCCAGTAGAAGCCCCTCTACCTTTACTGGGCGTTCTCGTTTCCCGGTTTCACACGGCAGTGACGAAGTTGGTGTTCCGGTGAGCCACAGTAGTAGCAGAGACCCTCTTCGCGGCGTCGTGCTCTCTCAGTGGCCCGGACCTGCTGGCTACCGATTTGCATCGGTTCAGGAGCGTCCAACGCAGGAAACGCCAAAGGAGGAGACCTAGGGGAGACAGGCAAGGACGACAGAGAACGGGAACGGTGACGCTCGTGGCGTCGTTCTTGAATGCGTTGATCCATCCGGATGCTAAGGGAGATGAGATCCTCTAGAGATGAGGGACGAACATGAGCTGTAAGGTCATCCTTGAGGGATTCAGACAAACCGTGCCAGTATGCGGCGGCGAGAGCTTCATCGTTCCACTGGGTCTCTGCGGCGATGGTGCGGAACTCCACCGCGTATCTTGCAGCCGACCTGCGAGCCTGGGAGAGATGAAACAAGGAAGAAGTGGCAGTTTCCCTACGCCCTGGTGTGTCAAAGGCCTGCTGGAACTCCTGCCGGAATTTGGGGTAATCTTGGGTTATGTCAGGTCTGTGTTCCCAGAGAGGGGAAGCCCAAGCAAGAGCATCGCCAGTGAGCAGGGCATAGACGTATGCTACTTTAGTACGCCCAGAGGGAAAGTGAGACGGGGACATTTCAAATTGGACGTCACACTGATTCAGGAATCCCCGGCAAGTAAGGAGGTCCCCATCATACCGATTGGGAGGTGTAATACGTGGTTCCGGATTGCCCATAGCTATTGGGGCCAGGGGTGATGGTTCAACTGGGGGATCCCGTAGTGTGAGATCGGAAAGTCTTTGGGTAACAGTGGTGAGTTGATCACTTAAAAATTGCAATGTTCCATAGAAACACCTTGGCCCACCTCAGGGGGGTCTGCATTTGTTGGGCTCTGCATAATGTAACGCCTGGCCAGTCCCCAGTACTGAGGTGGGTAAGGGTATAACATGCACCCACAGCAGTGAGGGCGTGCCCGGAGTGTGGTAAGTAGCGTTGCCGGGCCTGGAGAGTAAGGGTTAATCGTTATACTTGCTGAGTCCGGGGTGCCACAGGTCGGAGGGTTAATGTCCAGAAGCCAGGGTTCAAGGGCAGGAGAAGGCAGCGTAGTCAAGTCCAAAGCAGAGTCCAAGTTCAAACCAAGGGAAATCCAAACAGGGCAGGGACAGGAATCAGAGCTGAAACAGACAAGGGAGCTAGGCATAGATCAGGCCTGCACAACATACGGCCCGCGGGCCGCATGCGGCCCACCTGGCCTCTCTGTGTGGCCCGCGATGACTGGCCGGGTGCCAGTTAATTAAATAAGTAAATTTTCAATAGCTGGAGATCAGAGCATGTGTGTGTGTGTGTGTGTGTGTCTCTGTAACGGGCTGCAGGGGGGTGGGGGTGGGAGTGAAAAACGGGCTGCAGGGGGGGTGGGAGTGAAAAACGGGCTGCAGGGGGGGCGGTGGGAGTGAAAAACGGGCTTCTGGGGGGGAGTCAAAAACGGGCTGCTGGGGGGGATGGGAGTGAAAAACGGGCTGCTGGGGGGGGGAGTCAAAAACGGGCTGCAGGGGGGGGGAGTCAAAAACGGGCTGCAGGGGGGGGGGAAGTAAAAAACGGGCTGCAGGAGGGGCGGTGGGAGTCAAAAACGGGCTGCAGGGGGGGTGGGAGTCAAAAACGGGCTGCAGGGGGGGGAGTGAAAAACGGGCTGCTGAGGGGGTGGGGGTGGGAGTGAAAATGGGGTGCTGGGGGGGGGGAGTGAAAAATGGGCTGCTGGGGGGGTGGGAGTGAAAAACGGGCTGCTGGGGGGGAGTGAAAAACGGGCTGCTGCAGGGGTGCGGGAGGCAAACGGGCTGCTGTGGGGTGGGGCAAACTGGGTGGTGTGGTGGGGGGAGAAGGGGTGGGGGGAGAGGGGGGAGAGAGAGGAGGCAGAAGGGAGAGAGAGGGGGGAGAAGGGAGAGAGAGGGTGGGTGAAGGGAGAGAGAGGGTGGGTGAAGGGAGAGAGAGGGTGGGTGAAGGGAGAGGGAGGGGGGAGGATGAGGAGGGGAGGGGTGAGGTATGAGGAGGGGGAGATGTAATGCTTTTTTCTGTATCACAATAAGAAAACAGTTAAGTAAAAGTTGCGCGCTAAAAGATATTTTTTCATGGTAGGTGCACTATGGGTTCGGGGAGTGGGGGGCCTGTTCCTTTCATTTGTCCCGGGCCCCATGATTTCTGTTGGGGACCTGTGGGTGATGTGAGGTGCAGGGGGGCGATTGGAGGTACAGGGGGTGGTCATTGGTGGTGCAAGGGGGGGTGATTTGAGGTGCATGGGGGGTGATTTGAGGTGCAATGGGGGGTGATTTGAGGTGCAATGGGGGTGATTTGAGGTGCAAGGGGGTGATTTGAGGTACAAGGGGGGTGATTTGAGGTGCAGGGGGGGTGATTTGAGGTGCAGGGGGGTCATTGGAGGTGCAGGGGGGGTCATTGGAGGTGCAGGGGGTCATTGGAGGTGCAGGGGGTGATTTGAGGTGCAGGGGGGGTTATTGGAGGTGCAGGGGGTCATTGGAGGTGCAGGGGTGGTGATTTGAGGTGCAGGGGGGTCATTGGAGGTGCAGGGGGGGTGATTTGAGGTACAAGGGGGGTGATTTGAGGTGCAGGGGGGGTCATTGGAGGTGCAAGGGGGTGATATGAGGTGCATGGGGGTGATTTGAGGTGCAAGGGGGGAGAGTGATGTGAGGTGCAAGGGGGGAGAGTGATGTGAGGTGCAAGGGGGGAGAGTGATGTGAGGTGCAAGGGGGGAGAGTGATGTGAGGTGCAAGGGGGGAGAGTGATGTGAGGTGCAAGGGGGGAGAGTGGTGTGAGGTGCAAGGGGGGAGAGTGATGTGAGGTGCAAGGGGGGAGAGTGATGTGATGTGAGATGCAAGGGGGGAGAGTGATGTGAGGTGCAAGGGGGGAGAGCGATGTGAGGTGCAAGGGGGAGAGGTATGTGAGATGCAAGGGGGTTGGGATGTGTGTGCTGTGCAGGGGGATATTGTGTGTTTGATGTGGAGGGGGAGTATTGTGTGTATGGGTGAAGGGGAGAGATGGGGGTATGAGAGATAGATAGGGAGTATCGCAAAGGTTGATAGTGAGGGGTTCTGGGGGAGATATGAGGATGATGATGAAGGGTGCTAGGGGAGATATGAGGATGATGATGAGGGGTGCTGGGGGAGATATGATGATGATGAGGTGCTGGAGGAGAGATGATGATGATGGTGATGATGATGATTTTACCCGTGCGGCCCAATTTTTTTTTCCTTGGAGCAGTTCGGCCCTTCACACTTTATGAGTTGTGCAGGCCTGGCATAGATACTGCACACACGGGAGCTACAGGAAAGCTATGCAGAGCAAGGAATGAAAGGACAGAGTGGGGTTATAAGGGAAGAAGGTGTAAGGATTCAGGAGTCACGCCGCTTGCGGCATGCTCCTCACTCACCTGCAGCCCTGCCAGGGTCTCCCGCGGCTCACACGGATTCCTCCTCTAAGACGCCGAGCTCCGTTTCCCCTGTGCGCGCGCGCGCACGTCAGTCCCCTTCTTCTGCCCTCGGTTCAGGGCGTGTGCCCGCGCACGCATCCACAGGCGCAGCCACATGGAGGCACGGCCACACAGAGGCGCACCAGCCTCTTAAAGGCACAGTACCCTTTTCCAATGCTGCAATTCAATACACCAATTCTTCTAGGATCTATAGCTCCTCCTCCAGGAACTCATCTAGACCTATCCCTGTCTCAGCCTGGCCCATTCACACACCCCCACCTTGCTACTCTGCCATTGGACCCTCTTGCCTATATATACCCTGCAGCTTCATTAACTCGTCGGCTGAGCATAGAACCAGTTGTTCTCTTCACTCTCTGCCTCCCTAGTCCTGTCTTGTCCTATCTTGTTTTGCAGTCTTCCTCGTGTACCGAACCGGCTTCCGCTACGTCTACCCGCACCTCTGGCATCCCGAACTCGGCATACGGCAACACGACTCTCCGCACCTCTGGCATCCCGATCTCGGCAAACGGTAAACGACAACGTCCCTCTCTCTAACCCTGGACTTGGCAAAGAGTACCCTCTACCATCCGTACCTCTCCTGCCCCGATCCGGACTTCCAGACCACTCTACTCTCAAGACGTGCCCTCGTGGCTGTGGGTGGCGTTATATCCTATCCCACCTCAGCCCCGCGGTCCAGTCTCGTTTGTGGTGAGCACGCCCTGACAGAAGGGCCGTAAGAAGCAAGGGGTGGAGCAGGGGTTTGTCTGGGTGTTTGCAGGGATAGGTGCAGGGGAGGAGACAGGAGAGGAATCCACCGCAATAGCCTGCAGCCGGTGAGGGGCGGAGCCACGGTTGCGAGAGGGCTGGTAAAAGGATCGGGTGCGCGCGCACCGATCGTGTGCCTGGGCGTGCGGCGTGCACTGCGAATGAGCGGCTCGGCGTGAAGGAGTTAAGGGAGCGACAGAGTGAAGGAGCGGAGCAACCAGGAGCGGTGGGACCTGAGGTGACGGGGGCACGCTGGGAGATGCGTGTCCCCTGATCTGTCACAGACGATTGGGTACGCCGCCTTCTGCGAGGCTACCGCGCGCGTGGCCCGATCGCGTGAGTGGATGTGCGGCGTGCGCCGCGGAGGGACGGCTATGTGAGGAGGGGGTGAGAGATTGAGGAGGCAGGGAACCAGGGCAGCAGAGCGGAGTGGGGTTTGAGGTGGAGGGGACGTGCTGAGAGGCACTTGTCCCCCAATCCGTTACATCCAAGAACTGGCAGCTATATCATGCCAATCCCACTTCATATACACGGTAATCCAAGAACTGGCATCTATATCATGCCAATCCCACTTTATATACATGGTACTCCAAGAACTGGCATCTATATCATGCCAATCCCACTTTATATACATGGTACTCCAAGAACTGGCATCTATATCATGCCAATCCCACTTTATATACATGGTACTGCAAGAACTGTTAGCTAATCCCACTTCGTATTCATGGTTTGACTATGCCAATGTCCCAATTCCAAACTAGTGGTGAATGCAAATTTTTCCTAAAAAGTTGCCCATTTCGAATAGATGGATATGTAGTAGTGGGGATCGTAAATGGGCATTATAACATTATGTACTAAAGAGAATACATGTATCGCAGTGCTTTGCATCTGCTTTGGTCTGCTTGTGCCAGTCAGAAATGTGCGGAGTAGTTATTTGAGTTACAGCATGAGTTGATGGGCACAGTATTATAATGGGATGTATCAAACTTCGGCTCTGTAGCTACCTTTGTGCTTCTTTTTGGTTTGCTAAACTCTGAGACAAGCTGAATGTTAGATATGAGAAACTCAAATTATACGTTTCGATTATACATTTGACAGGAAAGAAAATTGTCGAAGTGCAAGATTTGTGCATCCTGTCAAGGGGCAAATTGCAGCATCTTGATACATACGGTAGCCCCATAATGTCTTTGAGTTGGCTTGTTAAAAAGTTGCATGCGAAAGGAGAAATACTGTACAATGAAATGAGCTCTAAACCACCTAGATTCTGAATCTACTCGTGTCCTTTGTTACTCTCTGTTACAGTTATGCTACTTCCTATTGTGGGGAAGCTTGGTTTGGCTGAGAACCAGCAACACCTACTTTCTGTTTGAATTGCTATATATAAGGAGTAGGATACTATTGCTCACCATTCAGAGCTCGAGCTGAAGCACGTAGATTGTTCACAGCAAAAGCAAAGGTAAGACTTTGATACACTTATTCACTAAATGCCTTCTTACAGGTGAGTAAATGAAATAACCTACAGATATAGTAGATTTTATTGCACCCGATAACTGAACATATCTCATTATAATGCAGACTATCAGAGAGTTGCCATAGGATTCAATGGCAGTGATAACGCAGAATACCACAGAATATCCCATCATAATCGTTGCGGGTACAATAACCTTTGCTACATCTGCACATGTACAGTATGCTTTATCGCAATTAAATAATTGAAGCTTTTTTGATGAGCTTTCATAATGCAGCAGAGCACATTTATCTGAGAAACAAAGTATTTATAATCGCCTTCAATATATTAATATAAGGTGTATTGTTCTGCAAATCCTAAATGTGGGGCAATTAGCATTGGTTCTTTTTAGTGAAATACTGGTTTGTTTTTTTCATATGCTTCTATTTCATTGCTGTAAAAAAAAAACTTTAATGCTGATAATAGTGGGAAGCAACAAGCAATTTGTTAATACCAACTAAAATGCACTGTACAAATGGTGCACATTTGTAAGAAATGTTGGAGAGAAAAACGACAGAAAAGGAAGGTTCGCCTTTGTAGTTATTGCTACACACATTAAATCTGATAATGATTTTTTTCTATGATCGTTCCTTCTTGAAATAAGGAAGTACAGCTACGTGACTCCGTGCACGGCTTCAATGAGGTTAATCACCAACCTCCAATGCAAAGTCTTTCTAACAAACGATAAAGGGTGTGATGAGACATGCGTGGGCCAATTGTGACAGCAGACTTCAGTGCTACACGATCCTAAATTCAAACGATTCGTTTGTTGTGGCGTTTTCGAGGAATTACAGTAAGAGACAGAAAACAAAGAAGATATATACATGTTATGCTAATAGTTTATTTGCACCCGTGGATTTCACCCTTTTTGCGCATGATGATGATGATGATGATGATGATGATGAAATATATGCCATGTTCTCTTCTCTTCCCTCTTTTCTTTTCCTTTGTAGTGGGGGAATATCAGACATTTTTTCCTGAAGAGAAGAAGTTCTTTTTTAACATCATATAAACAATGTTGTTTATGATAATGTGTGTATGTAGTGGAAAAAGATTTCAAGAAATTGAAAACGTGTTAAATTTGGGGCAAAGCTTTTTGAATGTCATTTTAAAAACAATGATATAATTTGTAATATTTATTTTTCATGAAGAAGGGGTTTTGTATTTTGTATTTGTAGAATTGCATTTGTGTATTTATAAATAAATAAAAGAAGTGCTGTATTTGTACCACAATTTGGTTAAGGAGCAGTCCTCCCTTATTTTTATCACCCCCTTTTTTACATGGGTTGGAAGGGGGGTTCCCAGAGCTGGGGTGCTATTTTCAGCACGGGGGACTCCCTGGTTCCTGAGATACATTGCTGTAAAGGTAACGCTGGTACTGTCCTCTTCAGGGAAAACAATATGGCAGTTTCACCGCGTTACACAAGCCAATAGGAGGTCGCAACATCATTTGTCGCAGTTTTCTGT